>NC_031495.1:49494615-49794615 GCF_000237925.1 Schistosoma mansoni
ATTATTTAAAGTTCAAGCAAGAAAGCAAAATTATTTCACGCCAGGAAAAATCTCTCTTAATAACCGACTCACAAAACTATACTTAATTTGTTGTTTAGGTTTCATTTGGTACTCGAAGTTAGTGAAGAATAAGAAGTTCTATAAAACTATATTGTTGGTCTTTATCTGTATCGAGTTATTCAGTCGTATTATATTGCTAGGACGGTGTCAAATTATCTAGCTGTTTCTTACTTTCTTTCTACTAAGTCATAGTTCTGACGAATAAATCAATACCTCGGTGACTTCTTTGCAACTCCTATTCCTATCACTTCTATGTGATCGGTTACTTTCTCTTTTAGTTTGCTACTTTGTTGTATGGTATACAGCCCTTAATTTTGTCATTGCTGTAACCATATATCACCTACGAAAGTCAATGAAGCATATAAGAGCATAATATTATGGTTTTTAACAACGGCGTCATTCATAACTATTTGTAAATGATACATAATAAAACAAATAAAAATCGTGTTACAAATATGAGATCTGTCTAATGTGTAAATCAGTATTAAAACAAAATCCCATGTTCTTCGAATGAAAATCACCTTCGAAAATAACTCAGGGTAACCAAATGGTGTTAGCTATTACGGAGGAGAATCAAACGATGGTATATGTTAGTGGGGTATACAAATATATGTTAGTCTTTAACAGGAAGTGTTGGAGATTAGCCACTACAAGTTGGCAAGAACATTTACTTTTTTCAAATCTAATTTTTAATAACACTGAATAATGGTCGATTTATAAATCGGACCGACTTAAGTTGGGTAATGCTGGCTACCGATTTTCAACTAAATGGCTGAATAATATCATGCTTATGATGAAAGCTGACTAGTCGTAGATCCAACTTCGTATCGGGTCCGTGAGTGAATATCGCTAAAAAGTTTCAAACTAAAATTAAACGAATGTTTGGTCCCCTGTAATTTATATACTTCACCAGATAATTCTAGTTCTTAATGAAAACTATCCCACATATCACTAAAATCCAACATTATTTAAAAACTTGCTATCGCATAGTTAAACCATTTACAGTAATTTTATAACGCTATTGACTTGTCTGACTTAAATCTGTTAGGAAGAAGACTTAAAAAATTGTGAAAATCGGACAACTATTGAACGGGATGAAACTAGTTTGCAAATTTTCTATTACCAAACAGCTAATTCAAGTTATTTTATATCATCGTGATTGTAAGATCACCTTTGGCTGATTAACTGTTACAACATATTTTAACGTTCTTAAAACATACAGTTACTTTGCTATAAATCGGTTTCAAATGTCCTAGTTTTCTGTACTTATATAAATTTATTCTTTATGGAGAGCTGTTATTTTGCACTTTATACATGTCATCATATGAGATCTTGAGTCTGATGATACAGATTAATACTAAGTATGAAAGATATCCGGTTGGCTTTCCTAGTATTTTCATTGGTAGTTTCTGATTGGATAAATTTTGAGTGAGCGATCGATCGCCGGCATATACAATATCCCATGGTTAGTGGGAAGTATTATTGGCGGAGGCGAAAATAACAATCTAATCACTGAGTGATTAATATACTTTTTTGAATTTAAAAGAACAGATAGATCATTTCTGTGAATGAAACTTACATAAGCAGGAGATGATCCTGACACTCCAACAGCTGCATTAAATAAAGATTCTGGGATAGCTTCAAATACAGGAAAGATTGATGAACACAATGCAGAAATCAAATTAATATCTTGTTCAGTAACAGAAGATGTATGCGCATACACTGCAGTACCAACACCGACCAAACACGGTGTATTAGGCATCATACGGATAATTCTTGTAGATTTCGGCACAACCTATAAAATATATCAATATAATCAGATTCATAAGATGTAATATAATGAACGTATATTTTAGGAATTGAAATCATTTATTTAAATATATACATATAGTTTTGTAAACCGACTTTAATAATTAGAACAATCATGATAAATATTACTTGAAGTAATATATTACTGTACAACAAAATTTAGAATTCCAGATAAATAATTAGATTTATCATTAAACCGCTCTTACACAACTATTAAATATAGATATCAAAGTTGGTAATAAACACCGTTTGTGAGTGTAAGTCGTAGTAAAAAAAAAGAAAAAAAACATGAAATAGAAATAAATGGTAAAACATAATGGGAAGAAAAAACAAGTACACTTTTCACACTATTTTTAGAGAAGTAAAAGAGGGAAAACATTTTTTGTTAGATTTCTCGAGATTAAAAAAACTAGGTTAAATAAAATTAGCTGTTAAGAGCTATGGAAGAAGAATTAATTAACAAGAACTAATACAGCTTTAAATTAAAAAAGGAAATGCTAGGATAGAGTAGTTGCTAGTAGTAAGTAACCGATAAACATGAATAAATAAGAGTAATATCGGATTTATTATTTTATGGCATTTATTCCTACCCTTCATGAATTCTTTGTGACTTGATGAGTAACTAGTTCGCACTATTTTAACTGATCATTCGAAATATAAATAAATACTTTAATCCTGTAATGTGTTTAGTCAGTCGACTAGTGGTTCTGTTTTTTTTAAAAAGTCCACTCATTTTGAATTTTGGAGTTGATTGAGTTTATAAATAACTAGTTAGAACAACGTATCTGCAATACTTTTATTAAATCGATTGTACCATCATAACAAATAAAACAAATAAGTTTACCAGATTCAAAGGTATGAAATCAAGTTGAAGAAAGTCATTACACGGATAAAGGGAATCACAGTCTTTTGAAGACAGCATTGCTGTAAATCCTTCAGTTGTATTCTGATGCATTTGGTCTCTTCAAAAATATCTTTTGACAAGACTGAATACTCTCTGGAAATCAAAGCTTACAATTATTCAGGAATTATGTGACCTCGAGATAGGTAGATGATATTTATATGCACAAAGATAAAGGCCAAGAATTTTCGATGTAAATATGATGTGCTACAAGTAAGACTTTTTTAAGACTTTTTTGAATTAAAGAATAAGTAACGGTCTTAACAATCAGCAAGCTTGTGAGAATGCGAACAAGTACTAATTGAGACACTACGATGTACAGTAAGGATACCTAGCCATTACTTGTGTTCGACATGTAAGAATGAGTAGCACCGAAGTAAAAAAAATAAACGAACTAAAAGCAAATGAATGATTTATAACCACACTAGCCACTTAGTTTATTATACTTAACCGTTTCGAATGTTATTAGACAGCTGTAAGTCAAGGGCCTTTTCAAAAGATCTTAGTTTGTGCCAGCTAGCGTTCTTTAAGACTATGAATTAATAGCAATATGTTGTTAACATATGTAAAATTCAGCGATAATAATTATTGAGTCTTACTATTCTTAAGCAAATCTCAAATGTGAATGTTGGCTGATCTAATCAACATAACACCGATTGAATGTTGGTGAATATTACTTGATTTTTTTCTATTTTACAGTGAAATTTTATTGACTACTGTTAGGTCGGCTTACAATAAACTCTAGAGAGGCTCATAAAGAGCCCAACCAATCAGCGATTAGTTAGAAGCTATGCTACTAAAATAACGAGGTCCTGATTGGCTGTTAAACATACTGCTACTATGGAATCTCAAGGTCTTTTAATTACTATAAAACCACTGTTTTTCTGTACATAAATGAACCTTGTAGTAAAGTGCTTCTCTGATACTCGTGTCTTCTCTCTGGTCTTTCAAGTCGCTGAGTAGTGCTAGCCTGGGGTTATCCGAATAGCTAGGATCCGAATAAAGCGTACAACTTACAAGCCATAACACTACCTTCACGCCATGACGAATGCATTTGTTAAGTTGAAAAAGAATATTGTAAACTGATAATGATCCGACTGTAGATAATGATATAATCCTATGCTATGCACTTTAAAATATCTAACAAGGAAGCCTAATGATTATGTGGTGTCTGCTTATGTCGACAGACATAAGCCGTGTGTAACACCAACCGGGAGTGGGAAACCTGGCAGCATAAGGCTAGGAAGGTTAACTTGAAGAGAACAGGAACGGAATTAGGAAGGAATTGAGAATCGGAAAAAGCACACAGAATATGAAACCAATGATGAAAAATCTGCAAATGAAGTATTTAATATATAGTTTTCATATTTTACCAAAACATTCTGTAATTTTGTACTAAAATGTCCGGCGCTTTAACTGGGTTGGTGGATGTGGAGGATCCACCTAGGGGAGTTGGAAAACCCTGATTCCAATCCAATGGTGCACATGGGCTCCAGTATCCTGAAGGAACGAATGGCGTATGAACCAACTGTTGGTCACCGGCTACCATGGGACTGCATCTCCTTACGATGCTCCACTGCCTTGTGGACTAGACCTTTAGGTCAAAGGCTCCGGGTGTGGTCCCCTAAGAAAACCACCTGCTTCAGTCTGTGCATCTGGGCAGTATCACAGCCCTCACACAAATCTCATTTGATTTGTGAGGCGCATATTTATCTGGTGCTTCCTTGTACCAATATTTATGTGTTCAAATAAATAATAAATAAAATACAATTGATCATCCCCCCCACCTGTATTCTCGTCCATAACAACTATACAAACTTAGATATTAGAAATTATATTAGTTAATTTATCGTTTTGGCAACCATATACTTTATTCAAAAATCAATAATTTTTTAACATGACGGTAGGTAATGTTTTATGAATAACATATAACGTATATTATAAACAATAATCACATGAAAATTGTTCATTAATATAACTAAGTACTGAAAAAAATTGGTTATTACTATATTATTATACATTATTAATTAAAGTACATCTATTATATATAATATTTTATTCTTTAATAATAATAATTATTATTTTAATTATTACATAATGAAGATGAAGGTGAACTAAATCTAATTAATGGGTACTTTTTTAGATAGATATATTCATAAGAAAACTATTTGATTAATTAAATTCACTTAGTATTGTTTGTTTGAATCTTCCCATTGATGTTTAGAACTGCAACTGGTCAGTCTCTAATTTGCATATGTGCATACTGTGCGTATTGCCTCGATATAGCCTTAATTCACAAGCATTGTAAGCAAAGATGAATAGTGGCTAGCAGTAGAATCCAGGACGCGCGTTCCATCCTATTTAGGACTCGTCAGCTGGGTGCACCTGCATCTCAGAATTGATGGGTTCAAGTCCCAAGTACATCCAGCTGACGAGTCCCAAATAGGACGAAACGCGCGTCCTGGATTCCACTGCTATCCACTATCTATCTTTGCTTACAATATTTGATAAATTACTTTTTCCATAGTATTCTGAACATTGTATTATAAATATGTAATATTACAGAATATCTAGTGAAATAAAGCAAACGAAGCTTGTTTTAGTAAATAAAGTTAATGGACAAAAAAACGGTGCCAATTTATTCCCTTAAAAATTTTTATTAAGATGAATATATACATATATATATATATATATATATATATATATATATATATATATATATATATATATGTATATATATGCAATCAGTTCAATGTTCAACAATGTCATTTATTTCATGTTAGAAAATTAGCCGAGTTTTAGTTTAGCTCTAATTGATGATTTTGGAATCAAAATGTCAGTGTCACTAAGAACAATCAAGCTCGTGAACATGTGATTGAGCAGTCAACAGTCATAACGCATAGTATGGTTTACAGACAACTAAATCATTTGATGATTTACACTTTCAAAAAAATATCTAATTGAATTAATGGTCTCTATAAACCATTTAACCAAACACTATACTTCATTTTTCATCAGTATAATAATTGAAGAACATATGGAACTCAAAACAACTGTCAAATAACTTCAAAGTGAGAATCTTTAATATGAACGTCAGGACAGTCCTACTGTATGGAGCTGAAACGTGGAGAACTACTACGATCATCGTCAAGAAGGTACAAGTATTTATAAACATTTGTCTATGCAAAATACTCAACATTTACTGGCCGGATACTATCAGCAACAGCCTTTTATGGGAGAGGACAAACCAGCTTCCGGATGAAGAGGAAATTAGGAAAAGACGTTGCAAGTGGATAGGACATACATTGAAGAAATCACCAAACTTCATCACGAGGCAATCCCTAACTTGGAATCCAGAAGGGAAGCGGAAAAGAGGAAGACTAAAGAACACATTACGCCGGGAGATTGAAGCGGATATGAAAAGGATGAATAAAAACTGGAAAGTACTGGAAAGGAATGCCCAGGACAGAGTTGGATGGAGAATGCTGGTGAGCGGCCTATGCTCCTCGACGAGGGGTAACAGGCGTAAGTAAGTAATAATTGTTGTTAGTGATATCAGGTACTTGGAAATAACCAACAGGAAAACTTGAACCTAAATTTCGTTCTATTCGGTACCGGTCAGAAAGGTGGGCCTTTAAGATGGAGGGAACCGGTGCTCCTTGGTCGATTCGATCGCACGTTACCCAGATACATAGTCTAAGATGTTACGACCAAGTTATTCGGGCTGCGAGTGATCTTCTGCGGGACAGGAATACAGTTGATTAACCACTGAGTAGTGGCCAAGTCCACGTTCATTTATTCCTTTAGTGCTAATCAAACTCTGCTGCTCAAATTGCCGTTAGCAGATGAACAATTTTTTAAAACATTGCCATTTTCCTATGGTACGTTTTTGATGACTCGTTTGAGTAATTGTAATTGAATCTACACATTTGAATTAAGTATTATACAATGAGAAGAAATAAATCCTTTAACTATGTGTAATCTACTATGATGAACTCTAGTAGCTATATTTGCAGTTTTATTTTTTATTTATAAAATTTAACAATGGAGTTTTAAGACAATAATGAAAACTTGTTGTTTAGAAGGAGCATTTCGGTGCCGTTTTATTTTCTGAGTTGGATGGTTTATTTGTATAGTTCACATTGTCTTTCTAGACAATCTCGTCATCATGATAAATCTCAGGAAATGACTAACAATTTACAGGGAAATTTTAATAACACGGTTACTTTTAAAAATCTGTGACGACAATATTACTTACAGAGATAAGGAAAGTTTGATGATTAGACTATCCAATTAAAATAAGATAACAACATTAAAAACAGTATTGTAAGCAAAGATGGACGGTGGCTAGTAGTACAATCCAGGACGCATGTTTCGTCCCATCTGGAACTCGTCAGCTGGATGTACCTGCATCCCAAAGTCCTGGATTTCACTGCTATACACCAAACATTTTTGCTTATAATGATACTGACTTAAGGCAATATCGAGGCAATACACACAGTATGCACATATGCCAATAAGAGACTGATCAATTGCAGTCCTAAACATCAATGGGAAGATCCTGGCAAGCAATACCAAGTGAATTAAACATTGTTTTCTGATCAGGTAGTTCTTTTACAGGATTAATACTAATTGTTGGACGCTTTTCCGATTGATGAGATAGTCTAATTTGATGATGCTACGACTTTCCTCATTCCAACTCTACTTCAGCTAACAAGGCATATTGATTTAAATAGCGACAAGGTATACAAAATGTTTCCGAATAAAAATCAGTGAAAGTAGATTGATCGCTGAGTGACCCCTGTTACTTCAAACTACATACCAAATCTAAACTTTGATTACTTGATTATTTATCAACTGCAGAATTATAATTTGAAGAGATCGGTGATCTGACAGCTTTTCTATCCTAATGTAACTGATCACTATTTTTGCTATTGGGATTACTGAGATTAACATGACTTAATGAGATGAATAAACGAAACAATTATTTAGAGATCAAAATCTACAGAGTATTGGATATATATTAGGCAAATGAGTTAGTTATTCAGATCTCGTTGGCTTTTTTCTGTCCAAAATCAGTTATCAGAGACTAAAAGACACGACTCAAGAAGAAACGAAAAGACGCAGATGCATTTCCTTTGAATTCCAAATATATTACCAACTCTACGTCTGTTTCCTCTCACTCTTACCTATTTTACCATAGGTTTTCTCTATTTCACAGTGATGCATCTCTTACTTTATCGGTTTTCCCTTTATTCTTGTGGTTTCGAGTTTTGGAAATGTAGACCAGTGTACCTTTAGATAAGGTTTCACGATGTCCTATCTATCTGCTTATCCATGTAACAGTGTACTAAAAGTGGACAAATGTAGAGTAATGGCTTAGCTAATTAAGGATTTACCTTTCAACCAATAGGTTATACGAGCGAGCCCTCTTTCGCTGATTTCTGTTCTAGCTGTCACTAGCCATAGCATCATATGTCCACAACATAAATCCATACTCAAAAGATGAGTCACACGACTGGGGACAATCGAATGTATTCAAGCACAAATTACGGACCATCTCACTAAATTCTGATAACCATACAGTAAACAATTAATTTGCAAAATAACAATCAATTGCCTCAATCTTAACTGTTCCTTCAGGAAATATCAGTCTGTCTTCCCTAATTTCATTGTTCATGCATTTTCGTACCGATTGCGCCCCATTCCTGTTCATTCCTTATCGATCTTCTGCCAAAATACATTCTATGCCTGACCATCACCGCAACACTATTAATAATTGTACAAGGAATGTAATATGTAAAGTATGACAACTACGAATCATTTAGACTGGAATTTTTCGAAAACTTACCTGCTGTATTTGGTCTAGTGTAATCCCTGCAGCAATAGAAACCAAAAGTTTATCATTTAAACGATCGGATAAACATTTTAGAGCCGGCAGTAATATGTGCGGTTTAACGCAGGCGAACACGACATCACTTTTTTCAACCATTGGTTCATTTGTTTGTATATATTCCACTCCATATTTCTACTCGAAAAAAATGAGACAATTCAATAACATGAGTAAACTGTTATCTAGTAGGATTAGCTTTGCTATCATGAAAAATGTTGTCAACTGTCTACTGAATACATTAGGCTGGCAAAATCAGTCCCAAATGCAACGGATAATAGCTAGGATGAGTTACACATAAAAGTTGTCCACATAGATTAATTCATTCGAATGAAAAGCGGGACATACCTTTTAAGACTGAAGGGTGATATATCCAGAAAATGTAGCAGAATTAAATGATGTCTTAAGGTAGCCTAGTAAATCAAATGCAAGTATGGGTAAGTTACGATCGGTGAATTATACATATAGCCAAAGTTATCATCCAATTCCCCTGTTCCGGTCACTCCGGTTACCTATAAATAGTCACGATTTGTATGTAACTATATATCAAACATTGATAATACGGTTCCCTACAATCTTGTCCTTTTACTTTGTCTAGTTGGATTAGTCAAGAGTTAGAAATGTCACTAACGGATGAACGGAAAATAAATCATACATAAAAAAACTAGTTTTTTTTAAAGTCAGCTGTTTTTTTCCTATCTTAACAACTTAACCTCGAAATATCATTTCATTGTTTCTTTTTCATATTTATTAAAAAAAGCAACTGACAGAGAGACTAAAATGGAATGTATCGTACTGCTCAACTTTTCATAGAACTGAAATCTACCTGGTACATTATTTTAAATAACGTATTTGTTGACTTATAGGTTACGCTCTATGTGCATATAAGCACTGTGTAGTGAACTCTTAATGAGTTAAAAGCTTCCCTCAAACAACATCAAATGATGTTATATCAAGGAAACATTCGATAAAATCATCTTAAAAGTGATTAGAAAAGAAACAGGTTATCCAATTTTCAGACATCTACGTAATAAATATACGTCTTGTAAATAGGTATAACTTTTATATACAATGATCAAGTGACTATAAAACCTAACTTTATATTCTGTATTGTTGTGAAAAGTTAGTTTTCCAAGAGTCGGATATCTTCAATGTACTTTAAGAAAGATGAGTATTCAATCATATGTCAGTTGTTTGTAGCTGATATCTAAAATATCTTAACGCGTTCTGTAACATTTGAAAAAGACAACTGTTTACAACCTCAAGAATACCTACACCATGGCTGAAATCATCTGTAATTAGAAATGTTAACCAACGTATTTACAAGCTGAGCACAACACATCCTTAAAACACAAGGGTTCCGACCTCGATGAGAACTAATTTCTCTCGCAACGTTCATATTTTTTTACAAAACGTGTAAGGATCTTTACCCTTGTTCTCGCAAGAATTAAAGTGAAACGCTATGCAACACGGTATCATGTAATTTAGCTCATTCTGAAAATACGTCAATCTACCAAAACAAGGATTAACGACCATTATATGTTCAACAATTTACATACACACCAATTTTTTTTCAAATACAACAAAAAATATTGTAATAATGATCGCTTTTAAAGAAAAACGAATGAAAGCAAAGCTACAAAAAAAGCTGATGATCAAATTCCCCATAAAAACAAGGCAGTAACAACATGCTAATTAAAGATTAATAATCAAGGATTTGTTTATTTATATATTTGATAATACAGCAATAAACAAAGAAACGAGATTCAATTTATTTGAGTTATTGGAAAATAAAGGCAGAAAATATTGTTTGATTAGATCAATTCAATAAGTTATTTATGCTTGTATAGATATAAAGTAACCTTGTGAATTTCAGATGGGAAAAGAAATAACGAAATCACCAGAAATTAATTGTTTGATAGAAGGCGGAAAACAACTTTGATAGGATAAAACGATTTCATGATAGTGTAATTATTGTAGGTGCGTAAGGATTTTAGTCCTGATTCGGTTAGCTATAGATGTTACAGTTTCCCATCGAAACTCAGGCAAATGAACCTTGAAGTTAATAAGCAGAACAAACTGATCATACAATTCTACTTGATAATAAAATAAACACATAAAATGTATCAGAAGGAAGATTAAAGAAATGATAACTCCCGGAACTATTTTATGGATTACTATTATTTACATTTTTATTGTATAATCACTAAATGACTAGATTACTATGTTTATTAGCTTTTGTTTAACCCATTAACTATACTGCTTCTTATTCCTAATTTATTGCCAATCAATCACTTACAGCTTAGCATATTCCAAGCGACTTCTGGCTTATTTATGATTCATTGTGATTTTTCAATTTATGGTGTGATATGGTCCGATGTGATTTACATGTTAACCCACGTGTGCTTGAAAATATAATTTAGTAGAAACTGGCCTCTGAAAACTCTTCAGACTCAAGATAAACGGTATGGAAAAGCTTGGAGATAGCCACCAATAAAAGCTTAGTTTGGATGGGTTTCAAAGTTAACTATGCAGGTTAGGACGTATAATTAGTCGTCTAAAAGGTCAGGTTATGAACGGAACGGTAGATGTGAAATAGGGAAGTTCCAACTCAAATTCTGATTGGTGAACTAAACACGTAATACCAACCGGTATCTCAAGTTATGACGTAAAATATTCTCTCCTTTTTAATTTTCGTATCATGACAACATGGAAGAGACAGATGTGTCTGATCCTACCTATGAAAACGGTAACCATAATGTTACTTCGTAAGCATGAGGGGGAGGACGTTTATTCTTAAGAGATAACCACCCTGTCGTATTGGTAGGTGATCAATTGTAAATTTTATGACAAATTTAACACTTGAACTAAACTATTTAAGTCACAGATTAGATTGACTTTGGACGAAAACAGCTAACGTTAGTCGTAAAATCTTCACATATCTAATTCTTGATAAGCGTCTTACTAAATATGATTCAAAAACTTTTAGTGCAATGAAATTAAAATTTCTTCGGACAGAATGTGAATAGCAAGTCAATTATTACGAATTATACGACTTGGCAACACCACATAATAGTGAAACCATTATACTATAAGCGATAAATAACAACCTAAGAACGAAGTAAATTAACTCAGAGTTTTGACAGTTATCTCAAATCATGAAACCTATGCCTGACACATGGTACGAGTAAAAGGAGTATAGTAGTGTTAGATATAGATGTTTACGATACAACTCACATCTCAACACCAACTGCCAATATCATTTAGAACTATTTCGATAAATTAACAATACTTTCAAGAGTAAAAAGTGTAAGCGCTGATTTTCATGTCAAGAACAATCAAACATGTTAAAAACAAGTAGGTAGATCTTTAAAACAATGTAAATTTTAGCGTTAGCACATACAGCAATGAAGGTTTAATTATTGGTAAAATAGCAAACAGTTAATTATTCTACTAAAAGGAAATCAGTAGTTTGCAAACATTTAGTAAAAATACTGGTATACAATCATACCACGCCAATTATAACTTACAGAACATAAAGCTTTCAGCGGTATCAGAAACTAAACAAATGTGTATGGCAAACAAATATAGGAAATCAAAACAAACTAAGGAATATTAAACTTAAATATTAAGCTGTTATTATGAGCAACCAAGGTTAACTACGTATGGCAATATATAAAAAGGATTAGAAATATTGATGTAAATCCGACCATTTCCAAACAGATGTCTTTACACCCGTTCATCGGTAATCAAGCAATTAATGCTTGCTTTGCAAAGAAAGTAACAACGTTAATAGTTAGGTCCAAAGAAAACTCAAAAACAAAAACAGATTGCTTCGTTTGAGCACAGAACCATTAATTAGTACGGTTAGTATTTCTACTTACTTTAACAACAGTACACAAGTATTTACCATTTTTGGATGGAATTATCATATGCTTGATTTCTACAAGTCAATCTATTTCCCTAAACAGAATAAAAATCATTCTTTAATCAATTTATAGAGTAGTCAGAGAATACAGTAAGGAAATTCCTTTAACCTTTTTTCAATTTACGCCTTACATAATACTCAGATTAAACTTTGATATCAGCAGGATCGATCTGTAGGAAGTCGGATGTTTCCTAGTCAACTCCATCAAAATTCGCTCAGATAATGCATTATAAAGCATAAAGAACTGTGGTAGAAATATTGCACCAGAAATATATCAGTCGAAGCATTGAGCAGTTTTGAGTGAATCATTTGCATTCTTTTTTCGCCATTTATGACAACAGTTAAACAGTGAACTATCGTAAACAGAGGTGGTGACCCTAAAGATATAATGATTTCTTCTAGATCACAGAACATAAAACAATATCATACCATAATTTAGATTTAATCACTAAATACATTTTTTAAATATTATGAACAAGATACCTGTAGGACAATTAATAACAAATTGAAATGATGAAGACCAACGTACAATATACTCATCCTAATTCACGTTATAAACCTGTGAACAGGTAACAGGCGATATTAAGGACATGAATTAGTAGAATGCGTGATTTTTAGTAACCTTAGGCCCTTAAATGTTTACATGGTAAATAACTTCAGATTGCGTTTGCTCGTTACCTATATTTTATGAGAAAAAAAACTAATAATTCTTTCGCTTTTTCATTAGGATCGATTCTTTTACGGTTTTAAGTGGAAAAAGATTTTTCTAATAGTCACTAATGTATTTTAACATCTCAGCTGAATTTCAAGTTATCACAATATTTCATTGAAGAGGAGGTGCAGTGATTCTTACTTTTTGGCTGGCATTTTCAGCATCTATTAAAAAGGTAGTGAACATTACTAATAACCAATCGATGAAATCTAGTAAACAAATATAGGTTTACCGACTCGTTTCCGGACCACACTTTATAGCTTAGCATTAAAGTTTCGAGCTCGTTGCTTGAACTAAATTAGTTACAAACGGATTACAAGTAGTTATTTCGTGGAAAGTGGAGTGTTAAGACTAATGAGTCTGTGCTTAACACATTTATCTTTATGCGAATGAGTATAAAAAATGAAGAGTTATTCACGGTAAGATAGATAGAGCAAACGGAAGAGAAATAGCAAGTAGAATCCTCTATTCTCTTGATTAATGAAACCAAAACTCAAGAAGCAAATAAACGGAATAGCTAGAAAAGGACTTCATTGATTGTTTTATTAAAATATTGAGAACTCAAACGATTTTTGTTTTGAGAATTTATGTTGCACATTGCTAAGTCTATCATATTCTCGATACTTTTAGGTTTCCCTTAATAGATTCCCTATGGCTATATTGACAGAAAATTTCGATAAGATTATAATTTATAGATTGCTTTTGAGTGACGCCAAAGTGACCTTAAGAATGTCTACCTACTTACTTGGGCTAAATGAGGGTTATAAAGTAGTTTAAAAAATAAGGATTATGATTCACAGTTGATGGTTAGGAATTAGACTTATGATTTTTCATCACGAACTTACATCAGCTGAATTGCCAAAAAGCTATTTAGACAAATGAGTGAATGAATTTCGCGCGTGTCAAGTACATCTTAGTGCGAATCGGATTCCACTAGTCAGGTTGCCATGTGTCCACGGGATTGAGTCCACCAGGGAGCATCAGTTCCCTCAAAATTACAGATACACCTTTCTAACACGTGCCGAATAGCACGAAACCTAGGTTTTGCTGTCGACTACCTCTAACCACCACCCTACATATAACTAGTTGTTATAATTAACTGTTGTGTGAATGGAACAAATAGCTTATCTCATTTTAGCTGGTACATAAACGGTCACTAGGAGGGTAACCTGGAAATTGCTTGTTCGGGATCCTATCAGATTTGACAATCTTTTACTACTTGAAGGCGTTTATTGTTACAACTCAACCTACTAACCAAGGGTTCTGAAAATAGAACTAATGTTTGTAAGTATCTTCACTGTAAGTAGTTCTTGCACAAAACATCAAACGTGTACACATTGAGTTGACAAGTATCAGAAAGGGATGTAAAATAATTATCCGAAATCCACTATTAGTTAGTCTCACGAAAAATAACACAAATTAAAACGAAACACATTATGAAACCACGTAAATAATAACTTGAATAGTTTGTTTTGTTGAACTGGAACTATTTTACCAAGGAAAATTAGCTATAAAGTAAATTGGTCTACATCAAAGACACGAGTTGTTTACATCTCAAGGATAAATTAATCTGACACAATGTTATATCTAAAATATACAAGAATAATATTGTACATGAGGTATACCTCTGCATCTGGAAATGATAAACCATACCGATCAGTCATTGTAACTTGAGAACCATTCATTACATCTGGAATTTCAGGAAAAGGAACATTACGAAAAATTATTGTACACAAAACTTATAGCAGACTACAAGGACTCGAAAATGCAACAAGTTTGTTAGCAAAAATCTGACGATGACTAGTAATAGAATCGCTTTACAAAACACAAGTAGGAAAACCCTTTGGATCCAACATATCAGCCACCACTTTATTTAATAGGACCTTTTATATTCCTCTTTTAAATTATGTGGTCAGTGTGAGTAAATACAAATATCTGAAGCAATGGACACTCCGTACAATTTTACTGAGGAAAATGTGACTAATATTATTTCCGAATTGATGAAATAACCTTTTGTTCGTCTTTTCTGTGTGCTGTTAATTTTTCATGAGAGAACATTTTAAAATCACAATCAATTAAAGTAACTTAGCAACTAAGTGAAAGTTCGTGTGCTCAGTGTTCGATCTTGTTTTGTGTGAGAGCTGGTGATTCTATTTAATCACCTAAAAGAGGGTGGGATGGGGTCTAAACCCATAACTTAATAGTTCATAGCCGATTGATTTTGTAGTCAAGCCATCAATCTACTTTAAGTCATAAAATGATTATACTGACAAGCAGTTGATGGGGTTCAAGTTTAACATGTTTTGGTGCTATTCAGCTTTTTCAAGAGTCAAAATGATTGACATTTAGCTCCATAGTCGAAAATTCGGGCAGTGAACTATTCTATAACTCCTAGACGGGGGTAGTCGAACAAATAAGTGCAGTGTTTCATTACGATTACCTACCAATCCAACAAGTCCTCCTACAATGTGTTTTGTTTAAAAGGTTAATCCAGTACAAATAAAAATGATCAAACATGCGATAGACTTATGATATTGAAAATACCTACTATATAAAAACAGTAAAATTTCAGTGAACTTGCCCTTTTAAAACTGGTATTAAACCATGTCATTAAGAGCGCTACAGCCTTAGGAGGGCCTTCCCTATATTACATTATAGAGATGAATGCAAGTATAGGATTTATAAAAAGCAAAAACGATAATGCTTTGCTTCCCTTTGCGAAGTGACCGAATGCATAAAACAAGAAAACAAATAAGGTTACATCCATTAATTCATTCCACAGCTAAGAAATATATAAAGATAGGATAACGAGAGTACTTTCCTAGTTTCATTGAATAAAGTGCAAATATAAGCAGAAAAATATAGTAGGATAGCGACTGGAATAATTCTTGGCAACTCATTTAAGCGCTCAGTTAAGGCGAATCATAAACTCAAATACAACCATCTGCTGCTACAGTCAAGTATGATTTACACATAAAACATAAGTGAGTGAAATTATTCTTCATTCTAACATTTTAAAAATACAAATAATAAATCAATTTCTTGTACCATCATTGGGGATATTCAACTGAACAAAAGCAGCCTACTAGTACAAGTGAATTTTGAATAATTTTGAATTCAGTCTCCATCTAAATCTCTTCATATAGTGTCGTCTTTAGTTTTATTACTGCTAAGAACGCTCTTTGGTTATTTCGTTTGTTTTAGTACACCATTTTAAACCTTATTTCCAAAACTACCGCAAATTTGCTTATACACAAATAACTGCATATCCGATCAATATTCTTTGGCGAATCTAATAAATAATTCTACTCAAAATATAACTTCTCCCAGTGGAATGCTGAGGGCTAAGTGAGAAAACGAGGAAGATATCTCCTATCTGTGAGCAATCATCACAACGTAGAACCCGGTACGTACGTACATCAGTTCAAGTTGCCATACCACATTAGCACAGAGAAATGAAATTGTCAGGTCGAATCTCAGAATAGTAGAGGCATGGAAGATATGAATTAGCGAAATAAAAATAAATAAATATTACGAGGAATTTAGAATCTCGGAGTTTGGAGAAAGACAAAGAACGAATTAACCTGCTCCATTCCAAACGATGTCACTCAAAGCCTATAACCATTGGTTACGATAATCACACTGACCCCAACCAGGTAGTTTACATCTATTAACACGGCTAAGTCCAATTGTCACGGACGTCATAGATTGATGATATGTTTTGGTTTGTCCACCCTAGCTTCCTTTCAGCCAACTACACCAAACAAAATCTCCCGCCATGTAAGGCAGTGGTTGGAAATACGTAGAACATATCTTAAACACCTCAGTTGATGAAGATTTGCTACCTCTTCAATCAACTTGCCATCCTTACCTTGGGCTTTATTCCTAACCCATGCACTGCTTACTCTGTGGTCTCAAAATACACGGACGATGCTTCAAAGACACTCATGACTGGATACCAGTGACTTACGAATATTCTCTTCTCAGTGGTCACGTTCCACATCCATAAAATAGAACGGAGAGAACCGCTGCGCAGCAAATTCATCTCTTGGTTGGCAGAAGGATATGTTGCCTACACCACAAGTGACTCAATTTAGCAAAAGCCAGTCGAGCCTTCCGAATCCGTGCTGAGATTACGTCAAACACCGAACCATCAGCACTGATGAGACTCCCAAGATAAGTGGAGCAGTCGATGCGTCCAACTACTTCACTCCTCATCAATAGCTCATGCAATGACGCAAGCCAACCCTGAAATAACATTTCACATTTAGAGGGAGAGAACCTTATCCCAAACACGCTTCCATTGTTGTTTAAGGTGGTCAGAAAACTCTGCATTTTGTCAGCGTCTTCACCAAACAGAACCACTTCATATGGGCTGACTATTTAGAAAATCAGGCCATCCAAAGTTAAAAAAATTAAATATACACAGTTTGATCTTCGAACAAAAATAAAATACATAAGGTGCGAGAAAATAACCAGACAATATGAAATAGAGCATTCATAACTACTGTGAACAAACTAACACTTCACAGTCAAGAAAAAAGAGTTTCGCGACAGATTCGGTAATTACTCTAAAGGTTAATTTTGTCACGAAATTGCATGTGAATAATCTTATCCTAGCATGAAAGTAAAAGAAACTATGTCAAATAACCGAACAAAACAGAAAATACAGAGCTTACAGAACTACGTTAAATTATCGATGTATAAAAAAGGAACATAATAAAAGTAAATAAAAAACGTACTTGAGGCTAGAAAACCTTTGACCAATGCTTGAGACATATTACCAGATCCCATAAACCCGTAATGTTTGGACGCCAGAACAGTTTTTATGTCAGCAGACATTGCTTTATGATTACCCCAAAAACGAAATATGAAAAAACTTTAAATGATTAAAAGGTAATCGAAAATATTTTGTCTATTTAATTTATTTGGACACATAACTATTGGTACAAGGGGCCACCAGATGTATATGCTCCACACAAAAAATTATCATTTCATTTAATTGTGAGGGCTATGATACTGCTCAGGTGCCTAGACCGAAGCAGGTAGTTTTCTTAGATGGCCACACCCCGAGCCTTTGACCTAAAGATCTAATCCACAAGGCAGTGGAGCAACGTAAGGATATGCCGTCCCGGTGACCAACAGTAGGTTCAAACGCCCTTTATTCCCTCAGGATACTGGAGCCCATGTCCATCATTGGATCGGAATCAGGGTTTCCCAACCCCCCTAAGTGGACCCTCCGTGTCTACCAACCCGGTTAAAGCTCCGGACATTCGCTTTTCGTCCTCTCAGTTTCGTAAACAACATCCTCACATCGAGAAGGTAGTGAGTAGGACTTCCCTGGTAGTAGCTGTATACGCGTGGCCATGTGAGAGCATTTCGAGAGGGAGGGCGAGCCCTCCCCACTCTCGACCATACCAGAGCATTTGGGGGCATAATATGTCGACAGATATACCTTTAAAAATTCTCACACTATACAAAAGAACGATTAACATGTAAGACTTGCCATAACGTTTAGTATAAATAACATTTTTGAAGAGATTAGATTTTTTAGCAATACAACAATTAAGCAACATCATTTGGATGAATGGATGGTCAAGCTATTCTGAAGACTAATTAACTACTAATAATCGCTATTTTATCAATTCAGTGTATATCACCAAAATTTGCGCATCCATCAAAAAGTGATTTATGCAATTATGCTTATATATACATATATACGGATCAATGAACAAATCATAATTTGCACGAATATGTATGGATGTAAATAAATCACTGTCCAAGGTCAATTGTTTTTGGAATCAGTGACATTCTTTTATTATTAATAGTTAAATCATTATATACATGCACATTGCGAAGTCACTACAACTAATTATGCATAGAAATGAAATACTATTGATCGAAATAGCTATTTTTAGACTGACTGTCTAACACATCGATGATTTCGAAGAGTTTTGAGCACATTCTGCAAACTTATGTTTATTTATAGAATTGTGCTTCTAGAAATTCTAATCCTGGTTAAGTTCTTTAGCTTAATAATGAGAAATTCATAGTCAGCTGTGATAAAATCAAGCTAATATTATTCCCGTTTTGGGATACAATCCTTCTACTACAATGTTTCCAGTATAAATTAATGTTCCAAACATATGTGAAGAGTAGAAAGTTATCTTTGAAAAAAATATTATCCACAATGATTAAGATCATTGTGAAACACAACGATTTTGCTCAAAGTAGACGTCGTTCAAATTGTCTCGTAAATAATTACCTACCCGTAAAGGTAAAAAAACGTGACTCAATAAACATTTTACGTTCATGGAGTACAAACTTTTGTAAGTTTTAGAGCGGTTACCATGACAAATCGATAACGGCTAAAAGGTCATTTTGAATCTAGAAATACTACGACCCTTTTCTACAATACCGACCAACCCAGTGAGAACTAATGACGTGTCTTTAAATTTACCTTGGGAGCAACAAACTCCAAAACGTACACATTGGTTTTAAAACTTCCAATTTTATTCCTAATTGTTGAAACTATGTCGAGGTTTTGTCTTAACCTTTAACTTTCTTGTCCCACCAGATCATTTGGAGATGTAAGTAAACTGAATGAGTTCGTAAATAATGATAACAAGAGATAGGGAAAGAATCGTTTATGAAATCAAATAGTGGGTTGTCTTATTTTAATAGGAAAGTAAAACGATTCCAGTTGGAATTTTTACTATTTAGAATCTCAACCGTGAAATGAGAAACATTTCTTAATACAGAAACGTAGAAAATGACTTCATGCAACTTGTTAATCCAGATTTCGAGTTAGTACCCTTAAAAGATATGTTTTTGATCACGTTAGATTTAGATGTCCCAGAAGCCTCCTAACGACAAGATTAGCCTACAAAACTGAACGAACGATCGTTTCAAAACCTTAAACATGGAAAACCTAGATGCTCTTCATCCACAAATAATATCAAGACTATCAGATATAATCATTTGATTGTTGAGGATAGTATTTCACGTGCCAGAGAACCGATAAAAACATTTGAGAGTGGAGCGAAAACCTCTATCTTGATATCTTGATGTATTTCAGTCAGTCAGTCACAACGTAGAACTTCGTACGTACGTACATCGGTTCGAGTTTCCATACCACATTAGCACAGAGATGCAGTTGTCGATTCAAATCCCATAGTGGGAGAAGTAGTAAGAGTATAAGCATTGATGTGAAAGATTAGGGTTTAAAGATGTTATTGAAGGAGTACAATCCAGTGAAATAAATTTGAAAAGAGAAAAAAGATAGAGACATGAAGAATTCAGAAGATTAGAATTTGGCAGAACATCAGTTAATTTCCTAAATATTTGACAGATACCCTATAACTGCCTAACAGTATGGTAACTAGAGTGATCATATTCAACTGATACCTATTCTGAAATAAACCTTGTAAGTTTTGGTCACTGTTTTACAGTGTTTAGGACACAGTACGATTACTCCGCTACTATGTGCCACTTCATTATTTTGCTTGGAAGTATCCACCTGAATGAGCTAATATACCAAGATCGAATGCCTCAAGCCACAAGGTTTGTTCCCCACAAAGATACAGTCCTCCAACGGAACTTTTAATGAAAACTGATTCCCACTGTTAACGTTTTCAGTCTAAACATTTGTTCCTACACCAATTCAAAAGTATAATATAAGTCAGTCGACTTTCTATAATTGTTGTTTGCTAAGAGACGTTAAGTAGAATTCCCCGAAATCGGTTACAGTGATCTAGTTGCATCTATCCCTTGCCTTCCGCTAAGTTTAAAGTTCAATATCATTCCTAACTTCTTATTATTCAGTTTTGCTTGTTCGTTTTGAACCGTAGTTCCTAGCCCTAGGTTGGTGTAGTAAGTTTCGGTAATGTGTACGCAGTATTATAGGTCTTCAAAATTAGATTGGAATATTACATAAACTACGAAAAGACTGTGTATAAATCATAGATATGAAGCTATTTAATTATTGTAACTCAAACCAATTTTGCACTGTTTCACTATATTCCCAACAGTTTTGTATTAAGCTTGGATTTCAGGTTAGTTGCACTACACTTAGCAGCTAGGCCGACCCGTTTGAGAGCCAAAAACAATTGCATGTTGAATAAAACCCGTATTGTATTTATGAACTTGATGAGCATTTGACCATGTAGTCAAATGCTTAACCTACAGTGCAGAAAACAGCAGAAACAAGTGAAACCCTAGAACGATTATTCGGAATCAGTTACTACAAACTTGTTGGCAATCCTCAATCAACAGGAAATACATTAAAGATGAAAAGGATATACTACTGCAAGATATTTAGGAAATACTGACCTTTAGTCTCTGTCAAGATCTCGAGATCTTGACAAGGGAGCAACTTTGCTTAGTGAACTATTAAAGCTGAAGAAAATAACTCTCGGTCGATGAAGTTGAACTTTAAGGGGATTTTGAAGAAACTACAAGAAGATTAAGGGCAAAGTGCGGATTGTAAGCTACTTTCCCAAACAACCGATAAAGGGAAATAGAGGCGAACAGATGGGTGAATATAAGGGAACATGTGTTGGAAAATAAGGGGGAAATAATGAGGAGACCCGCCAAAATGTCTGCCTTTTCGCCTGTCCGGGGGAAATAGTGTCTACTTTTAGCCTAAATATACCCCGAAATGTCTACATTTCGCTTAAATATACGCCGAATCGTCTACATTGTGGAAATTTCCACAACTTCAAAAAGAAATCCTACATTATTCCAAGATTACATCCCCTAGAGGGGATTCACGCTTCAAATCTTGCTATTCCGACTCGGTACGATTGGCCAGACACTAGGCGAACGAGAAAACACCTATGTAACACACTATTTCGGTATTTCAGCATGTGGAACAACACTCTATCCATACAACTCAAAACAGTACCTCAAGCCAACTGTAGGTCATGGCACCACTGACCTTCAGACTCTTCAGCTTTCAGATTTGTGCAATAAGAACAGAAGGCCTACGGCCTATGTTATTCCGTTTCTAGTGTACTTCTGTGAGTGTTTAGTCTTCTCTTGAATGAGTCAATTGAAGGTGCGGACACCACTGCTTCGAGCAACAGGTTCCAAGAATTGATGACTCCGTGTGAAAACCTGTATGCCATTGGTATTTTATCGTCCTTGGTTTTTCTACTAGCCTGATATGCTCTCTGAGATTTCCCGATCTAGTGGGAAGGAAAAGGATGAATATATTGGGTCCAAAATCATTTCTTAGTATTTATACATCAAAATCAGATCACCTCTTAGTCTGCCCTAGGACAGAGTGAAGAGATCTAGATTCTCAGGCCGCTCTTTGTATTGTAGACCCCGAAACTGTGGAATTTCATTGGCAGCTGTACTGTATGCTTTTTCTGGGATTTCCAAGTCACCTTTTAAACAAGGGCCTACAGCCTAAATGCAGTTTACAAGTTTAGTTCTCACTTAAGTTGTGTATTCTGTAGGAACATATTAGTATTTAACTTGATGAATGTCCGTCATAAAGCCCACAAGGTTCTAAATTCCCTGAGTTGAGACTTCAAGGCAGCGAATTATGGTCTGAAGATCATGGCCCACTGTCACCCCAAGATCCTTGTGAGAGTGGACCACGGGTACAGTCACTTCCCCTATGCTAAACTTATTTACCCTTGTATCTCCAAAGTGCATATAGATACACTTGACCGCATTCATTAGCATCAGCCATTTTTTAGACAAGCTAACCAGAACTTCTAAGTTCGCCTGAAATGCACATGCAGCTGAGTCTCCTGTTCCTAGATCTTTACATCATCAGAGTACAGTAGTATTGGGGACTGAACTATACTTGGGAGTTTACTTACATAAAGCGTGTTTAGTTTTTTGTCCAGAGGACGCTTTTGAGGGAAAACGGCCCCAAAATAGTTTTTCATGACCCCTGCTTTGTCTTGATCTTGCTCTATCGCTTGAGATCCACTTACTTCTGTAACCAAGTTGCGAATCCAATGCTACGTCCTTGTTCTGTAGTTTATACTTGAAAACAGTCTATTCGGCTGTTCGATTACAGACAATTACTTTTCATATTTCCCCCGAGCTATCACATTGTGCTTATGCACTTATTTCGGACTCACCTGTAGTATTCCATCGCGTTTGCAGTATGGAGGCCAATTGTAATGTTATAACACTTCTCTTTTGTCTTGGCAAACATCGAATATCTCAGTTTATCCAGGGATGGTTGTGCTTTTTCTCTTCTGGAACTGTCCGGGGTACAATTGTGTTGAGCTACTTGATTGTATAGCTGCCAGAAATGAGAATACGTCTCTTCTACTGATGTGCCTTTGTCAACTTTTCAGAGTTGGTCACCTTCATGTCAGCCTTGCATATTTTGGGACGGACTGTGGCAACTGCTTGACCAAACATATCAGCCATCAACTTGAATAAGCTAATCGCGTGGTCACTTCTCCCTATAGTTAGGAGGAAAGTTATTTGACTGACGTTTCACCGTGTGTTAGGGCTGAATCAGAGAGAGAAGGAGCTTCGTAGATCATACCTGGTAACAGTAACGTTTAACATACGGTTTTTCTACGTAGTCAGAATCCACTTTCTGTCATATTATATAGAGCTTATAGATTCTAACTCCTGATACTGTTTCTGGAAATAGCCTTCATATTAGGGATTTAATGTGGCTTAGGTCGTACTTAAATGTAGCATTTGGTTCCTTCTCAACCGTCTCTCTTAATTTATGAAAAATGAACGACCTGTTAATAAGGTCTGTCTTTACTAGGTGTGAAGTGTTATTCCCTAAAATCTCTTAATTCCTGCAGTCCGATTTATCGTTAGATGCCAGGTTTTACTCTGTTTCGTTACAAGGCAATATATACACTCACACTTCTAACGTCCTCCCCAACCATGATCCAAGGCCATCTACAGACTCAGAAACAGCTCATATACACTGCTTACAGTAAAACACCAAAAACCAATGCATTGTAAGGTGTTTATAGTGCGGTATATTTTTTTATGGAATAGGTTGTCAAAATTTTTTCACAGCTGTGACACTATCACACAGTTCAAGAAACTAACAACCCTTTTAATTGACTCTAAAGAGCTTTGTCAACTATACCGTGAACTTCCACCCACCAATAAGGTACTTTATTACGGACCGATCATGAATATAACGGACTACTGTTGTCATTAATATGAATATAACCAAATGATACACTACATGGTTTACCCTCTCCCACTAATCATTGGTTATAAGTTATGCCCTTACGCTCTTACTCCTCGCCTTCAGATTCCGAATTTCTCTGATGGTAAAGATACATCATTTTTCTCCAGTTTCATGTCCTTTTCTCCATTACAAGAAATAATAATATAATTCTGCCAGGGCAGATGACTCACTTATCTCATGGATGCTGATCAGTTATGGTCGAGCATACGAAGCTCATAATGCCTAAGTTCCTGTGATTCCCTCCATGTTTTGTTTTCTTACAATGAAAATTTTACAATACTCAGTTCTTGCATATTCTTTGATTTACTGTCTATCCTTACCATCACCAAACGACATGTAATATCTCATTTACAGCTAATATATTCCTACACTCTTCCGCCTGCTTCAACAACCACTTATCTGCTTTTATACCATACTCAATGCTTATACTGTGTTTGGAAACTTATACCTGCGCTACAGTAATCTAAAGTATTTCAAAGATGCCTTACCCACAGCCCATAGTCAATAACTGCCTGATGAGCTTCTCAAATGTTGCTTATATAAATAGTGTTTTCAAACAGGATGTGAAACATGGCGCATCGTGTGAGATATAGTGTTTTACCTGGACCTTAATAACAAAGATGTCACAGAAGGAGAGATGATTGAGTTAATAACCAGCAAGAATTGATTGTGAGGGTTGCGACTTCAATGAACCCACGTTTATGAAGCAGAACATTTTGTTTATCTCAGGCTCTTAATGATTGGGGACGCAGCAGTAATCGGTGATGCTGAGGTTTCTCTCTTACACTAACTACTGCAACTCATGTTTTCAAGTTTATCTCTATGCCTGTATTCAACTAAAACAACCTATTACATGCTAACTCAAACTTTTACACTATGTTCGAAATTTTTCACTATGACCTAGGTGCTGAGTTCGGATGAAAAAAAACCCACAAAACACGACGATAAAAGATAAAGTTATTGACAATTCTTAACTTTGTACTCTTTTCTGATACACTTTCCATTCTAATAAACCGCCTTCTACATCCTTACCATTATTTGAACACATTGCACCTTTTTACATATCACAACTTATTGTTTGTCGTTACTATATTCTCTTATCTGAAGATTCTGTAACCACACTTCGCTCCAGAAACAGCAGTTAGTATGCGTTTTATCAACCAAGTTATCATAGCTTTGTCTGTTCCACTACAAACTGCTAAGCGTTGTTCAGGGTTTGTAACCAAGTGCCTTGCTGCCCCTTTGTTCCTCTTTCTTTTTCAGCGTCACGCTCTCAGAGAACAGTTATGAAGCTTTCCACTAATGAGATAAACTTAAGATATGCGTTTTTTCAAGCTTTCTTTATATATACTTCATAATAACTGTAAACTTTTTAAAATGTATTGTATAGATGCCTAGCATGACCAGAATTCTAACACAATAATTCCGAGTTTGGACATGCTGTACATTCACAAGATGGTTGGGGTGCCATTTTTGAGATCGGTTATAAAAGTTGTACTCAAAGTATAATACTGAAACCTAAACCTAACTATTAACTCTCTGGGACGTCTGCGCAGGTGCAACGTCTTTTATGCTTATCGTTTTTATTAATCTAACAACACTACTTGGGAAGCATCTTATATACAAACCGATGTTGCGAATTATACATTATGCATGCAAGAATGCTCTGTCAGACATATATTACGATTCTTATTACTAAATTACGAAATGGCAAGACATTAAGACCAGATTTAATCTCAGATGAGGCACTAATGTCAGATAAACAAAAAATTCAGGGGTATTATGTGTCTTCTTCAAAGAAGTGCATTGCAAACACCGAGTTTCAACATGCTGTTGAGATAGACATCTCATAGAGTTACCTACGAAACAAAACCTTATAAGATGTGTGAACTACAGAGAGATTGCTGTCAGTCAGGGGACGCCACAATGAAAAATAGTTCGGCAGTAGTAACATCCGTAGGCGAATGTCTGCGACAATCTTCCTTATCAAAAACTAAGTCTAAAATGTAAAATGCAGATAGACAATACAAAAATGGTAATCAAGAAGGAATAAGATGTAAATGTTTCGCGAAATTGATATCAGTGGGATTTTCCCACCCTCACATGTATACGCAAATATGGATGAAGTTTCATACAGCACCATTGAAGTGAATTCACACTCCAGTAAACATCCAACTTGAAGATCGACAAACCGGACTTTTCAAGGATTAACTATCGGTTAGCAAAATCGCAACATTGGATAACTAATGAATGGCCATGTGAATGAAACTTATCACTTCACATAAAGTTTCTTGATTATGGGAAGGCGTCATGGAGTACTTGAGAAGACAATCACCACTACAAAAAACTACCACGAAGGGAAAATTCCAACGTCCTGTATGAAAGCCAGCTTACAGATCGATTCCGAGTGAAAACTGGTGTCAGATAAAGCGACCAATCCCAAGGTTTCTCTATCTTCTGTCTGTTGATTTATTTATGATGACCTCCATATCTCAAAATAAGCATGAAATGCAGTGAGCACTTTGGCTGAACCTGGATGAATAAGACTTCGCAAATGACTTGATATTGCTGTGGTGCACACAACAACAAGCGAGGATGAAGATAAAAAAATTCAGCAGCAGATTATTATTATTATTATCATTCACAAACATCTTATGGGTAACATAAGTGTTGTACGTAAACCATTTCGGGTTTCTTCAAAAGTGCAATAATACACAAGTTTCAATAGTGTCAGGATTATATTTGCCATACTTGAGAAAGGAAAGAAAAATAAAATAATGATAATGGAATAATGAAAATAAATCAGGTTCTGTGTAGTTGAGAAGACTATTGAATCAATTTTAAAGAAGGGAGGGAAGAAACTAAGGAAATAGAAACAAAAGGAGACGCGAACTACGTAAAAAGCTTAATAAGCATGTTTATGAACACCGAAAAAGAATAAACAATTATGTATGTATCGACAAATGAGTAATAAAAATATAATTAGACAAAACAAATTAATAAGTAAATAACTTATTATTGCTGTAAGATATGACATTAGAATAAGTGCTTGTGCAGTCATAGTTTGGAGTGATGTTATGAAAGTCTCTATTAAGTGCAAAGGATAGTCAATATGTATGAGTCGTATATGCATAGTGAAGATAAAACGAGTCATAGTTGATTTAAGCGTAACACAAATTATTGCCCAAATTACAAACTTCGTAATCTGAAGAATAATGTTTACTTGGAAGAAAAAAGAGAGGAATGAAACGATCACCTAGTGAAAGGGTCCAATCATGATAATAATAGTGTAATGAATATTGTTCTCTGAAGTAAACCAACAATTAAAAAAGATCCTTTAGTGCACTCACATAAATACACGTAGATTTGTGTAACAGTATGCAAAGTGAAGTCGGGTATCAGTATAAGAATTTGTGCAATAACAATTTATAATGATGCTATGATAGCCACAATTAATTGCAAGTTATAATTAAATATAAATTTCCATGTGTTATATATGTGTAGTGAAGACAAAATGAATCTGAGAAGCCAATTTGTTTAAGTTCAACATGGTTTTTTAAGTTATAGACTTTGTATGTTTAGGAATAAAATATGTTTCGAAGGACAAGAAAAGATGAAAAGAATATCTAATGTGCCAAGGAACTAATAGTGATATTAATAACAGTGATGATTATAAATACGAACATAGGCAGGATTCATATATTAAGATGAATAAAAATAAAATAGATTTGAAAAGTTTCAAGGGTTTTACTTTGCTTTTCAGTCAATTAAATAGATGACAGACCTTGTTTGTATAAATCATTGTTAATCACATTGATATTCAATAGGTGACACAATTCACTTTCGGAAAGAAAATCATCAAAGGGACTTCTGAATTGGGTTGTAGTTTCACTACAACGGAGGTACACTGGCAGTCTGTTCCACATGGTTGAGTAGCGAATAACAAAAAATTTCGGCATAAGTTTTTGTTGGTTGTCGGAATTGCTAGAATACCCTTCTTATTGCGTAGATTGTGGATGATATCGTAGAATACGAAGAAGTGGATGCCGAAAAGCAAGACATATCGTGAATAAGCCGGTAGATAAAGATAAGGTTTAATTTGATACGCCTGATCTAGAGACGTTCTTATTTGACTTGTTGACATCTTTGGTGATAATTCTTGCTGTTGGAATAGCCCAAAACAGCTTTAGTGAACCTTTTTTGAACATCTTCAATTTTGATCAGATCATTATGCTTGCAATTACTGTAAACTAAAATACCATATTCAAGAATGGGTGAAGTAATTTTTTTGTATAATAATCTCGATTCAATGTTATTGAAGTTTATCATTATGAATCCAATGAGCTTTCTAGCGTTAGATGTTTGAGATGCAATGTGCTCGGAAAAGTTCAAACTGTTGCTCTATCTCAAACTCAAGTCACGAACGGTGATGAGAGTTCTCAGTATATGTTTGTGTATAGCCAGGTTTAGGTTGAGGCAGCGGCCAATGTGAATAAATCCACTTTCGTCAACATTAAGTAGCAAATTCTACAACAGCAGGCCTCAACATTCATAAGGGGGAATGCACATCATTGAGATGCAATACAAGGAACGAAATCGCTATTCATTGTGAAGCTCTGGATGAGGTAGTAGCCCCCATATACCTGTCATAGTCAGTGATAAACGAAGGGAATCTGGTGTAGACGAAGAGATACGAATTAAGGAAACAAGGACTGCATTTTCAGAACCAGACATTATGGACAATGAAGTGTATTACACGTAAAAATTGGTTGTCGCATAGTGGTGAGTCTACAAACTCGGGATGAAATCTATTATTCTAGCGGCAAACAGAAAAGCATTTATTATTGACCTAGACGACAGTCTTGCGAGCCTTTGAAAAATAAAAACAAGCTCACTGATTGGATATGTTTAATGTAAAGACAAAAAGTTACAAAGTAATCATATTCGTGCGGCGAAGCCACGTTGTCTTACAAAATTGACACGACGAATTTTACTGAACACAGACCTTTGCCAGATATTGGACTGCCAGTATCAATCCTCCAAGGTAGTGTTTATGAAGCTTCAGAGATAATTTGTGATCATGGTCCACTTTTATTCCATTTTCCCCACAAAGCAGTCAGCGTTGAACATTACATAAACTCAGTGAGGTTACTTCATGGTAGAGGGAAAGTTTTCCTCCCAATGATCCCATTTGCCGAAGCTGTCGTGAAAGAAGTTTGATCTTGTCGACAGGTAGTCAATTTAGATCATATGCTTCTCGACGTAATAACTGTCTACCAAACATAGCCTAGCATTCATTGATTCCTCAATACCAATGTAACTGACTCTGGTCTCCTCGAATAAAAAGACTTTTAGGACAATATGGTTGTCAAATGTTGTGTATCCTTGATATCTTTATATCTATCAAGACAGTCAATCGTACCAATGTGTCTAAACACTCAACGTTATACACTATGACACGTCATTTAGCTCCAATGCCTCATCGTTACGTTTTAAGAAATATATGCAGCATTCTGAAAGGGAAAGATAGAAAATACAGAATATCAATTCATGTAAATGGCAACCGGATTGTCTTATACGCTGATTTAAACGTGTCAGACATGAACACACTTTTTCATTGTAGTCCACCTTGTTAGAATAGTCTGCTATCACTCCTAGGAACAGGCTGCTTGTTAACAAGATATGAAAATTGTGACCAGAAATTAAAATGTATCATGAAATTCATTTCTTGAACACAACTGATAATTGTTCACCTTTTAGCTGAAATGAAAAGTGGCAATCAGCGTGTCCACAGCCATTATAGGGGACTGATAAATGGACTGATTCCATAACATTATTGCGGAAATGGGTTTCTCTGCTAAACTCAGACGTCACTGTTCATAACATTGCATGGAGGTGGTGGATCTCCTTAATGAATGACATTTAGGTGTGATATTGAACAAAAGTCCAAAGAAACATCACAAGTCACAAATGAGGAGGTTCGAAGATATAATTGTGAAGCTATCAATATGTTGAGGAGCGTTTGGTTCCACCTGTGTGACAATTGTAGGGGATGAGTGGCAATGCAAACTTCCGATCTGATGAGAACGCATGACCGAGCACTCGCAGCTAGGTTGTGTTCATTTAAACTAATAAGATCATGATCGATGTCAAAGACTTGCAGAACTATTCGCTTTTGGGATTGACTTACCGCTACAAACATATTTATCTCACTTTCGCTACATCGCGTGCAACGCAATATTCATTTCCCGTTTTCTGTCAGCTCTTCGCATACACCATTCTGGCTGTTTATCCCGATGAGATCATAGATGCCTATGTGAGTTCCGAAGCTTAGAATTTTACATAATGAAATTAACCTTCAGATTATTTCAAATAGACAGTGCCACAATTATGACCGAATGTTTAAAACTAACTTCAGGAGTAAAGTTTGATAATCACGCTCTCAACAGTTTTTTTGAACGTATAGTACCAAAGTGAAGAAATACAAACAAAGTAACGTCAAAAACAAATGTTAAGAGACATTATGTTCTTGCAGAAATTACAATTTCATAAATCTATCTCGACAGTTCTGCATTTTACTCTATGAAAATTGACTCAGTACCTCCGCTGTTTGTTCATCGGTACTGAGGAAACTTTAATGAAGCCCTCTTCTATAATCAACTCATTTCGTTCTACAATGACTTAAAAAATTAGGTATCAAGTTCGAAGCCATATTATTTTAGGTATTCAAATGCCTGATATCTAAGGTCGAGTTTTAATCCTATATTATCAAAGAATGGTTGTCCAATGAGTAGTCACGCCACCACTGTACAATGTCCTTGAATGCCTTTAAAAGAAAGCCGGTCGGTATAAAAGATCTTTGTTTTAAGGTCAAGCGGAATTATCAAATTTAGCTCAAAGATGGTAAGTTCGTTCTTTCTTACTCATATTCACGCTTATAAAAAATAACTGGCGAGATCTCACACTCTTTGTAAAGATTTGTTGTATTTCAAGATATTTGTCTATTTTACTTAGTCTAGAACGTTATTAATGTTTTTGTTTTTAAAATTAACTTTCGTACTTGATTAAGTGCTGTTTACGGAGTCTAAAATCTGAACACATAAATTACTGCCAAAAAGTCTGTGTGTTTTCATTTTTCTAATGTTGTCATCGTATATCTTGATTCGAAAGTAAGATTTTCATATTATCTCAAATAAATTTAAAATAATCAAACTTAGAACTAACGACATTCAAGTAAGTTATCACACTACATTTATATAACCTAGTAAAGATAATGTACTAATGGAAGTGCATTGTTTGTGTTGTCATGCCATGCTAATACACTTGATAACGTTGGTCTCCTGTAAATTTTACATCCCTTATGAACCATCCACGATTAAATATTAATGAACTATAAATAATCTCCGTTTCTAAGGGCCCATTTTCATTGTCTCAAAGTGGAACTAAACAAACACATGGACGGCGTATTCGTGCCCTAGTTGGAAGATGGATATTTTTACGCCATAGATGACGCAAGTTAACTAAAGCCTAACGAACTTTCTAATTTTATGCCAATATTTTGTTAGCCGCCAAACTACCGTGATTTCTAAGATTTTCGAGATTTGTGAAGGAATTGACTTGTTGAAATTCATTCCATTTGATAAGTTTAGATGTTGACGCGAACCAGTCATGAAGCAGCAACTTGTATTTAGCGAGGGACAGACCTTATTTCAAACAGGCTCGCATTTTTGCTTGAGGCAATAGAAAATCTGGGACTTTCCAGCTTTCGCGAGCATTTGCTTACTGTAGATCGATGAGTAGGATTTCAGGAAGGCAGTTAATTCCTGGAACGCTTAATAATGTCTTTTTGAACTCCCAGTATTTGTTCTTGATATCTTACCAAGTTCTTAAACGACTGCACGTGCTTTTTAGGGTAGTTTCGCAATAGCAAGTGAGGGATATTTTTCAACACAGTCGCTTAAGTAGGTAATATCTTATCCAACTAAATACAACGACTGAATTTCGAGTAATGATATTTTGATTTTATATATTTGCTAGATGCTCGTTTCAGACACTAACACATAACCTATTGGTTGAACACATAAATATTGATACAAAGGGGCACCAGATACATATGCGCTACACGATAACAATAAGAATGTAAAGAGATAAAGAATGTAAGGTGCGTATAAGAAAAAGACGAACAATAATAAACAGAAATCAGTGTGTGATTATGAAATAATAATAATGGAAGAAGCAGTTCGGTTGGCGAAGGTACAACCAGAAAGAATTCTTTCAGTCAAAAAAGTTACGTCCATTTTTATGGAGAAAGTAAAATAAAGTTACAGTAGGATCGCCACTGGCTTCTATTCTGAGCCATGTCTGATAACGTCGATAGCCACTGTTGCACCATCTCAACCCCAACCAGGGAGTCGTGAAGGACCAACAGAAGCCAGCCCTTTGCAGCTTTCTTTCATGCCACGACACCACGTCATACACTGACCTCCTCTCCGCTTTTTCCAACCAATCCCAGCGTTGGCAAATAATGCACGACGTGGAGTTTTCTGGGACGACATTCGTAGGACATGTCCAAGCCACCGATGTTTCAAGGTGATGACACCAATTGGATTGTCGTCTTTGCGCCCGAACACACGATGCCGAACCTCTGCATTACTAACATGTCACCGCATGTCAGCAATCCTTTGGAGACAACAATGATTCAACACAGAGAGTCGTCTAACATCCTCAACTCGGAGAGGCCAGGTTTTGCAAGCATAGCGCAAAACCGCCCTCACTGTCGCGTTGTAGGTCCGACCTTTTGCAGCCAGACTAACATCACAAGGGCTCCAAAGGTGGCCTAGATTGGCATAGACCGCTCTGGCTTTCATTATACATGAGTCGATCTCATCACTCACACCACCACCAGCACTAGGTGACACATCAGCAATGACTGTGCCGGTAGTTGGTGCCATCCAGAATTTAGCTTCGCATAATACAGCAGTAGATACAATTCTAAGAGTATACCGGCTGGTCGAACATTTTTGCGTATATTCTGGCTTTGAATTATAATTTATCTCACTAGTTTTCCGATGGAGTCATCCCAATTACATATGTACTTATAACCGACCTGGATTCCCTATTATTATTATTTGAACACAAATATTGGTACAAGGGGCCACCAGATGTATATGCTCCACACAAAAAATTGTCATTTCATTTAATTGTGAGGGCTATGATACTGCTCAGGTGCCTAGACCGAAGCAGGTAGTTTTCTTAGATGGCCACACCCCGAGCCTTTGACCTAAAGATCTAATCCACAAGGCAGTGGAACAACGTAAGGATATGCCGTCCCGGTGACCAACGGTAGGTTCAAACGCCCTTTATTCCCTCAGGATACTGGAGCCCATGTCCATCATTGGATCGGAATCAGGGTTTCCCAACTCCCCTAAGTGGACCCTCCGTGTCTACCAACCCGGTTAAAGCTCCGGACATTCGCTTTTCGTCCTCTCAGTTTCGTAAACAACATCCTCACATCGAGAAGGTAGTGAGTAGGACTTCCCTGGTAGTAGCTGTATACGCGTGGCCATGTGAGAGCATTTCGAGAGGGAGGGCGAGCCCTCCCCACTCTCGACCATACCAGGGCATTTAGGGACGGTTGACTTCTGCCTTTAACTGAAGAACTTTGGTTAAAGCTAAAGCCGGAATTTACCAGTATTTCTGAATCTAAAAGATCACAAAATTCTGGTGGATACATTCCTGTAGAGTCTAAAACTTTTACGTATTTTTCGAGTTTTTTATATTGAAGCTTTATCTAAACAACAAATACTTTTATGTCGTAGGACTTTAGAAACTAGTAGTTAAGTTTATTCGTCTACAATTGCCATTTGGTAACCACTAGAGAATGATAATCTGGTCCTCTCAGTCGATTTTATTCGAATCTTTCCAGGCTGGTTGTGTTTGGTTCTTTTTTTAGCGTGCTGGCTACTGGGATGTTACATCCTGACATTGACAGAACAGAGTTCTAAAACCAAAAACATTTTTAGCGATTGATGTCATAACTTCATCTTTCCATAGAGACTTAATCACTTACTTACACCTTTTACCCCTCTTAAAGGAGCGTAGGCCGATCGCCAGCATTCCTCATCGTTCCTCACAGGCAAGATTTCTGCTATTCAAAGTAAAATACCTTACCATCCCTGTTCCTATTGTTTAATCATCAGTGCGACTTTGCCATCAAACCTCGTCACAGGTGAATGAGTGGCTACGGCTCTTGGCTTTCAACCTGTTTGTCATAAATTTGGACCCTAATTCACTCTGTTTGGTTGTCGTAGCCAAACAGTTTCACCAGCTCTCACATAAGTGTTTCAAAACTGAGGATATAAACCTGTGCCTCGTAAATGAGTCACATTTCATCTTAATTATAATGTAATGTGCTTTTGGTCTTACGTTTCAAACTAGCTTTAAAAAGGGTTCACGTCGTTCTTGTAACAACTATCGGGGGATAAGTCTACTTCCAATGGCGTCCAAACTATTGGCTTCTATCATACTTCTTAGGTTGTTCAAAACCCGAGAAGGACTGACTCGCGAGGAGCAGGCTGGTTTTCGTTATGGTCGAGGATGCATTGATCATACCTTCACCTTCCACCAAATGTTAGAACACCGTCATATTTATCACAGGCCAACAATCGTAGTGTTTCTTGATATCAGGGCTGCCTTCGATCCGTTGGACAGGACTGTTTCCTGGGATTGTCTATTGAAGAAGGGTGTGCCTGAGAAGTTTATTAACATTTTAAACGCCCTTTATACAAACATCTCAGGCAGAGTGAGGGCGTAAAACCACCTTTTTCCATTGTTCCATTCAAGCAGTGAGGTTAGGCAGGGTTGCCCAATCTTGAAACACCGACTTCGGTGGCTTGGACATGTCCTACGAATGTCGTCCCAGAAAACTCCACGTCGTGCATTATTTGCCAACGCTGGGATTGGTTGGAAAAAGCGGAGAGGAGGTCAGTGTATGACGTGGTGTCGTGGCATGAAAGAAAGCTGCAAAGGGCTGGCTTCTGTTGGTCCTTCACGACTCCCTGGTTGGGGTTGAGATGGTGCAACAGTGGCTATCGACGTTATCAGACATGGCTCAGAATAGAAGCCAGTGGCGATCCTACTGTAACTTTATTTTACTTTCTCCATAAAAATGGACGTAACTTTTTTGACTGAAAGAGTTCTTCTGGTTGTACATTTCAGTTTTCCCCATCATTACTCCTACTTTTTTTATATGCATCTTACCCCTTTTCTCTTCCCATTCTCATTGTTTTGTGTGGCGCATATATATCTGGTGCCCCTTTGTACCAATATTCAGGTGTTTAAATAAATAATAAAATAAAGCTTACTTACCATGATAAAGTATTAAAGAACACGTTTTCTTGTTAGTGTAGCTTTGCTGTTTCACTATAGTAGGAAAGCTCAATCAACATGATATCAGTTTGCTAAACAACGGGATACTTACTGGCTCTTCCCAAAGGTCAAAGGTTCAAAAATAATACTGGACTATGTCTGTTCGTTGTCGGAGGTCCAGTTATCATCGGAGGTAATAACAGCAAGTAGCGTGTAACTAGAATTTTTACTGCTGTTATTCCTATCCAGCTGGTAATTATCAATCGCCTTTTCATAGGGACTTCATCTGTCATCTGGAGTTCCGTTCGATTAGTAGTTTGGAAACCGCATAGTCTTATGTAGTTATATACAGACTTTTCTTAACATATACAACAAACCTAAATATGTACGGAATATCCATAAACAGATAAACCTGTAATGTTGATCTCAAATACCTATTTTACGAGTCGTCAGTATTGAAAACCTAACCGATCGATTCATTAGATTCATTCATTAAGTCGCTTCAGATGTATTATTTTCAAAACTTATTAGTTATTTGATGTATCATCCCATCTAGTTGATCAATTATAATCGAATATTAGTTATTCACGAAATATTTTTCTTCCGTTTTGTATTTTAGAAAATTGTCTGTAGCATTCTGTTTCTATTTGTTTTGTCAGTGAAAGGTAAGTCATTGAGTGTTTTTCATAGAGGTTTAGGTTTACTATATCTTTTGGTGATATTATACTTTAAGTTTTTAAATCTAAATAATGATGCCAAGCCGCTCCTATTTTCCTCTTATTCCTTGATGTTCCGTTGATTATGTAACGTTCCACTTTCTTCAATTTCGGGCTTCAGATACTTTATTATACTTATAATTTTTGCTGTATATGGAACTAAAAATATAATCCTGCTGTATAACCCTAGGGTAAAGTAGTTTTATCATCAACTTCCTACAGAATGACTACCTAGTATTTAGATAATTCTTAAGTTCTGTCAATATATTTGATCAACTTTCTATCAGTTTTTGGTATAGCTTCGTTCATCGAATCAGTATAGATCAGAGAGACTTATAATTTGTGTGGCATATATTTTATAGTCTGGCGCAAAGTATCTTTTGTTTCATAGGGGAAAATAGAATTGAACTTATTTCTGTCACAGAAATGCTATTTGAACCTTAGAACTTCAACTACTAGTTCTTAGGTTTAAACTGTACTTTATGTAATTCAGTCAAAACACTTGAGTGCTATCAGTAAACCCCATATAAAAGATGTGGCTCAATGTTGAGTACATAAATTTGTGTCTGGTGAATGTTCAATACAGAAGGTTGTAACAATGTTTTTCATTATTTCAAGAGTGAAACAGATCAATAGTCATACACAAAAAGTCCAAAAGATCCATGAAATTCTGTAAAAATGTATGGAAATTGAGAGCGTTTATGTGAAATTTAATCTTCAAGCTTCCAGTTTACTTCCATTTTATTATTATTATTCGTTTACTAGTGTAAAATCCGTTCGTCGGTGTCTTTTATTCGCAGTATAAATATTTAAGTTGTATTTTCAAAACATTTCTGCTTTATTCATTTTCTAACTATTAAAAATATGTCTTGGGGATGTACATGGTTATTGGTTAACTACGTGAATATAGTAGAGTAATTATTTTTTTAAAGAGCAACTAAAACAGTAGTGTAGATGTGCAGTGGTAGAAGTCTTTAAGCTTCAGTATATACAATACGTAGCCACCATTTGAAGAATGTATGATTCAAAATTAATCCTAGGTCTTTTACTTCGCTCACTGGCTGATGATGTGGTCACCGAAATCTTCCCAACGTTCACTTATCACATTGAAAGTGGCCTTCTAGGACGATTAGCTGTTGAGTTTAGGTGGTACGGTACAATTATGTCTACTTATAATAATGTACCTACTTTAGCCATCTAACACATTGTTTATGTTGTACATTCTAATTAGTTTCATTTAGCCTTTAATATTTTTCAAAAGCAGTAGTCTTCAGTTTGGGGTTGTAAAGATCGTTGAATTTAATTGAAATCATGATCCAGTCAATGTTAAATCACCATTGAAACTTGCAGCCGTTTCATCCTAGTATGGAACTCCTGAGCAGTGCGCAGTCACCCACCTACAATAATGGATGGTGGTTGCGCGACATCGTTCATTGGTTGAATTTAGAAATGGACGCCGTTGGATGTTGGTTCTGTGGTTTAGAGGTTAAGCGTTGGTGCGCGTAACCGAAGGTCCAGGCTTCGAATCCGGCGTGGTGGACCGTGGATGCGCACTACTACGAGGACGAAACGGCCGTTTAGTGCTTCCATGTTTAAATTGTGGTCTAGCATTGGTCGATTCATGATTTCAATAAAAGTAACAAATTTGTTTCAGCAGAATTGAGCGTTGAATAAGACGTAGCTTATAGTTTTAGTTTTATAATATTTTGAATAGTCATCGTTTTTTACTTTAGCTTAGTCCTATAAAATCTATAATGTGGGTATATATTTAATATGGCTAAAAAACTACAAAACGATTATTCTACGTTATAGAAAAAACTAACGAAAATCCGTAATATAGAATAATTAACTGAATGTGTATTCTGGTATTATTGAATATTGATATCCATCATCTTTTAAACTTCACACTCAGTCAATTATAGATTTTCCAATCTATTGATAATACTTACTGTGTACTATTATCTGCCTATATTTCATGTTCTAATACTCTCATTACTTGTCTGTTTGTGTATTTCCCTTCTCTCCTGTAATGTCTCACGTTGTAAACACTTGTGATTTACTACCTAATTTCTGTCGGATAATATAAAGTCATAATACTATTGTGTGTTTTTCATTCTATCGGATGGTTTCTGTGATGATTGTACAACATCTAACCTTATTTGTGTTTCTTTATGTGAATTATGTGTGTTAATATTAACATGTATATACACATGTTTACCGGAAAAGAAAATGGAAAGTAACATGCAATCTTACTATTATACTAGACAAAATGTTTTGTAATCAGGTATATTATTTGGCAGTTTGACTTCACAGTCTTGACAATCAGTATCTGTAGGATTTATCGAATACGTAGCCACTTAATGAGTTGTATACAATATAGTACCTAAAACAAATATATATTGGTTTAGCAGCAATAACAGTGGTGGTGGCAAACGAAATACGCCAGTGGTAGTTCGAAAGAAACAACTGACACTTAGAGCTTTGCTGAATCCTTATTTGGAATTATCCATAAAAGTTTATATTTCTCTGTTGGGTTGTGAGTAGTTAATGGGGATAGATATATTTGATACTTCCCTTTCACAGAACTTTTGGAATTGCATGATTGTTTAATTAAATAGTGTCAGAGATCGTATTCTGACTAAAACTTCCAGGAGGTGTATTACTAACCACTGCTGTTACATGAGCTATGTATATATATTCCTGTTTTCTGCTTTCATTAGTTACTTCTTAAAGTCATAGTGTTATACAATCAAATCCTGTATAGTACCTTTCAGCTATCAATGCTTGCAGTTAAGAAGAGTGGGATTTTCGACGAAATATGAACAGTCTAAATGAATCGGATAATAGTTATCTTGTGTTATTGTTAACAATTAGTAATTCTATAAGGTTTTGATTAATCCACTTTAACCAATACTTATTGACAGAAGTGCATTATGAGCGGATACCTCGATATTTCCATTGGATATAAGTGTTCGGCATAGTTTTTGATTTCGCTGCTAGATTTAATCCAAAAAAATCCCGAAAATAGTAATTTTATTGTGAGAAACCGATTTATCAAGATGTTTAGCGAATCGATTTGTGCACCAGAATTCAAAGGTGATAGCATCAATAACTTTTGATTGGTGTTCTACTAGATTTTGTAACACTCTTTAATTATTTCTTCAACAACACTCCTTGTCTTTTCTCTGATTATGAAAATTTAAAACAATAATTTTAGAGGTAATTGTCAGTTTAAGAAGATCATTGACAAGTGCAAAGTATAAAATTTTCTAAAAGACTCCATGTACTTAGAAAGATAAACAAATATTTTGTTTGACAATGTACTAAAGATATTCTTAAGAAATTTAACAATTTATTGCAAATATATTAGGTCACAGATATGGTAACGTATAGATTAAGTTTTATTACAGGTCTGGTTACAAATGATTGGTTATCGTGTAATTTTGAATCAAGTCATTCATGTGAATGGATTGACGATGCAAATAATTGGCTTGCGAATTGGCGCCCAACTTCTCTTGCTAGTAAAGGAGATTATTCAGTGAAAGAAAAACACCAAATAGTTCTGTGTACTCAATTTAATCCGCGTACTAAATCGCGTCTACGTAATCATCATGGTCAATTCCCCGGTTCACAGGAAATTAATTCAGTTGTTCGAATAATTAGTCCACCTATCACTGCACTAGATAGCATTAAGTGTTTATCGTTCATGTATCGATTCGAAAATTCGCATTATTTTTCTTCATCATCTAGTTTTGTATTAAATTTACTCCGTCGTTCAGAGGGGTAAGGCTGTTTGTCAAATCGTATGGTAGTGACATAGTAGTTTCCAATGTGTTTTATTTACCTATTACCACAACATGAATATTTCTCGTTATATGATTGCATCTTATGCAATACAACACTGAGAAAACCCGGATAGAAATGAAGGTTTATCCAAATTATATTCTATCTAAATTGATAGCTCATAATAAAATCCGACCAGTTGAACCTGTTCATCATTGTTCATTTGAATGCAATCTATGTGGATGGACAAATGATCAAAGCAGTTGGGAAGGTTACTGAGATTTAACTAGAGTCGAAATTCTGTTAACCAATGCATCCTGTTTTCGGGTAATGCAAAAGCCTATTAACACAGAAAATTCTTGGTCCATTAGAAAGAAAACGTCTCGTTCAGATAAACCAAGGGACATACTAAACTGCAATCGGCTTATTAGTGCCAAATTATGGAGTCCTCTTATTCAAAATGAAGATCAACTTCATTGTCTTGTGTTTGTGTACATAATTTACAAACCACCATCTATTTGTGCAAACAAGGTCAGAATCTCTTCAAATTCAATAAAAGATGCTTCTCTCAGTTTACTTAAACGTCAAGATAAGTAGGATGCTTTGGAAAGGATAACAGTAAATTTTTTGTTTCTGATGAGATCTCAGATTAATTTTGTTCGGTAGTTATCTTGGGAACTGAAAATTCCGACCAATATAACGCATTCGTTGTTGTAGTTCTTTGAAGTATCCTCTTGGTGTCGTTTTCGTTTGAAATCGTTATTATGTGTATATCATCTAGACACTATTTAGCACTTGGTCAGGACATTTGGTGCCTTATATATCCGGCTTTCTTTTCTAGCGATTGATCCAGTTTATTTCTGCCCTTTCACAAAAAATCTGTGCGATTGGACTAACGATCCAAATAGTTGGCAAAACCATTGGTCTGTGATTGAAGAATCAAACTGGCACACTGATAACAATGGCATATCTCCAACTGAATTAAAAGAATCCTATTGCTGTCTTACAAGTGCTGTTTATTCAGGGTCTGATAGTTCAAGCATGGCAGTCAGTCATTCACCATGGATTATCCAACCTCATCTTTTAAATGATTTGCAAGATTCTACCACGAAAAAAGCTATACATTCTAGACTATGGAGTGCCTCTATTCCAACCAAATTAGGATTAAAATGCATGACGTTTGTATACTCTATCCAGTTTGGGTCATCAAGTTACCATCAGAATTCAAATCTATTTTCTGATTCAACTAAGGAAGCTCCTTTAACAGTTTTACAAAGAAGAGAAGGGTGAATAATCCTAAAGTTTGGGTTTTGTGTCTTTCACGCACATTTTTGTTAATATACATTGAAAATGTATTATTTAGGAACCATATAACTCTCCTGTATGTTCTCTGCTTCATAGCTGATTTTTCAGTAAAACCGATGCATATTTGTACATTTAATGGAAGTCTTTGCGGATGGATGAACGATATGAACATTTGGAAACATCAATGGAAGTTGGTTACAAGTAAACAATCAATCAGTCGTAGTGAACAACTATCTACAAGTATGCTTTGCATGAATGCGAATGAAGCAACTCCTGATGATTGGATTAATAGCTTCTCACCGTCTGATTTACGTAGTCTTTCGAATCCAAAGATGAATAAACCGGTCCAGACAAGATTATGGAGTCCCCCAATACAGGCAAAACACAAATTACACTGCCTCACTTTTATGTATCACGTCGATATAGGAGTAAAACAAGCGGTATCAAACAACCAGAGAGATGAAAAACCATCATTAGCCATACTACGTCGTAAAGAAGGGTGATTTGCTTTTCTGCATACTTCATTTGCTTTTGATAATCTTTTATTTGATATGAAGAAGTGTGAGTTCTTAATTACTCAATATTGACTAGCTTTCTATTTAAACTTGATAGTGCAGAGGTTGTAACTTTCTACTTTTACAAGTAATTGTTCCTGTTCTACATAAACTACTCACTTTCTCTGATGAACTCAATTTATGTCTCTATGATAGGTACTATTACCTCAACTTTCTCACATAAAGTGTACTGTTCTATGCATAAGCTGTTTAATAGCTCCATATTTCTTTCTTACTTTCTGTATTCAGCAAATAAAAAGTTGAATTCGGATAAACTACTTTGTTATGGTGAATCTGACAATCACAAAGCATACTGCAGTTGGATTGTAGATCCTAATGATTGGGATAAATTTAAATGGCGTATGGATAAATTACCGTCAATGGATAATAATCAAATTGTTTCACAACAAGCTATGTGTTTGCATAGATCTGCTAGTCTTAAGACATCTGAAACGTTAACTTCTCGTTTATGGAGTCCATCCATCGGCATTGTAGATGAATCTTCATCGGAGAACAATGTAGATACTTCTATGAATTTCACAGTTGATTTACAACCACGTTGTGTTTCTTTTTCATTTCGTTTCTTTTACCCTCATATTGTTGCGTTCGGTCCATTATCGGAAGAAGTTCGGAGAGTGCCAAATCTTTCTGTTTTAAAACGTCAAAGAGGGTGAGATGATGCTCTCATAAATTTATTTTTTCCATTCACCCTCTAAGCATAGAGTGAAGTTTCATTATGACGATTTGTAATTATCGTTTATATTAAATTTCTACACCAGTTCTTATCCATTGATAAATATATTCACTTCATGGTGTTTTCAGCTATTCAAGTAACCGAATCGATGGATTATTCTTCTGAAAGTGATATGAATTTGGAATGTGAATTCAAGGAATCAATGTGTAATTGGGGTAATGATCCAAATAATTGGCCTGTAAACTGGCGACTAAATGCAATGAGTTATAAAGAAGAATTTTTAAAACATAGTGAAATGTCAACAGTAGAAAGAAATTCTATTTGTTTATCCATTCAGGGAAAATCAAATAACCATCAATCTGATCACGATATAACAGCTCGTCTATTCAGTCCAATCATATCAATTATGAAGCAACCGAGTTGTATACAGTTGATATATAACATACAATATGTTTCTGGTTCATTGAGAGATGAGATTAGTTTGAGTGGAAGAGAATTGAATATGTACAGTGTTGGTGATAAACTACCTAAATTATCGTTATTACGTCGTCAAATGGGGTGAGCGACAGAAAATACACACACGGAAATATGTTTAATATTTTCCGACTGAAATGGCTTTGATATTTATAAGTTTGTTATCAAATTCACCTTTTTTAAATTTTAACCAGCTATCTTATTGATGGAAATTCAACCAAGTGGTTTTTTGCAGTATGCCGTTGGTAACAAGTAATGCCGATAATGTTTTATTTCACTAGCTGTTGAAAATCTACGTACTTAACCTTATTTCAAGTGAAGGTTACTCTTCTTTTTTCACACTCCTACTTCATTGAAATATAAATTTCTTAGTAGTGTTAGTCATTCTGAATATGGTGTGTTTCATTCAAGTTGAACTAACTTTTCAAAATCACCTGGTTTTGCTTTCCGATTTCGGTTTTATTTTCAAGTGATTTCAAAGTTTCCAAATAGATCGGATTATGTAGCTACTTACGCTTGTTTATTTCAATGAATTCAACCAACGCTTTTTCGAAAAAATATCATTAATACATTGTTCCATTTATTTGTTCCGTTCCATGTGCAGCTATATCAAATAGTAATATGGATTTACTGCAGTGCTACGGTGGATGTGGTGATCACAAGGGATACTGCAGTTGGATTGTAGATCAAAACGATTGGGGTAGATTTAAATGGCGTATGGATAAATTACCGTCAATGGATAATAATCAAATTGTTTCACAACAAGCTATGTGTTTGCATAGATCTGCTAGTCTTAAGACATCTGAAACGTTAACTTCTCGTTTATGGAGTCCATCCATCGGCATTGTAGATGAATCTTCATCGGAGAACTATGTAGATACTTCTATGAATTTCACAGTTGATTTACAACCACGTTGTGTTTCTTTTTCATTTCGTTTCTTTTACCCTCATATTGTTGCGTTCGGTCCATTATCGGAAGAAGTTCGGAGAGTGCCAAATCTTTCTGTTTTAAAACGTCAAAGAGGGTGAGATGGTACTTCATTAGTTCGACTTTTTCACTTTTTTTTCACTTTGTTTTGGAGCGACTGAGAAAAATTTATTTAATTTTTCTTTATTTATTTGTCTGTCGTTCAGTATACTTTTTATATACATCACTTTAAGGTCATTTGTCCTCACCGTTTCTTCTGAACTGCAACTTCACTCAACTGTGTTCGTGGTCAATGGATCAAAATGACTGGGGCCAAGAGAGATGGAAGAAAGAAATATTACCTTCGAAAATGACAGGGTCATTAGCTCTTGCAGAAGATGTCCTTTGTTTTCAGACTCCAAGACAAAATGATCTCAATGAGGATCTGTTTGTGGGACGTTTGTGGAGTCCACCTGTTGTCTCGATATCTAGAAATCCTCGTCTAAATAATAAAATGAACATTATAGATCTTAAATGCCTCACATTTTCGCACAACATTTTCAGTGGTTACCCCAATATGCAAGTCAAACAAACTCCAAGTCTTGCTCTTTTAAAACGACAGCGAGGGTATGCTTATATTACTAGCTATGGAAGTTGTTCGATGTTTCTTAACTAAATGGCATGTTGCAATTTGTTGTTCATGCTTTAATTTACTATCCCTTCTTTATTATGAAACCAACTGTTTACTCCTTTTATTCATTCCTATCCGTTTGATTTCTCTTATCTGATAATTTCTTACAATTAGTTCGGCAACTTATAAGATAACCTGTAAACATTATTAATGGTATTTGTTCACCAAACACAAAATTTATGTCATAGAGATTTGTGAAGTTCAACTAAAGCTGAAGTTCCCACGAGATCTGGAGCTTTCGGATTCTGATCTTTGGTGAGGTCATGGATGACATACTAGAACGAAACAGCTACCCATTACTCATTGATTTCTAATAGTTTTGTAACCCAAATTCAAAAGGTCTATTTACCTCGAGGCTTCTCTCTAGACTGGTTTCATGCAGCTTAAAACTTAATATGTCTATGTACTTCATTGTATATGCTGTGCATTTCTTCGCAAATTGTACGATAACTTACTTTCTCGGGGTCCTGATGATTTTCATAATCGATATTTGGAGACGTTGGTTAACATGTTTTCGAATCTGTCGCAATGGTGTTTATCCATTTACCCTTTGTTTTGAAATACTTATACTTCTTATTACACAAACTCATTCTTCTCGAATCATATTGCTTATGCTTGACATTTTTTTTTACTAATTCTGATACTGTTACTGCTTCCAATACTTTTGAGTTTGTCTTAATTTCATTTCACTGTACTGTTAGATGGCTGACTGATTGATTTGGATTTTAAGGTTTGTTTAAGCTAGGTGTTTTCAATTTGTTGGTCAATCAACTGAGTACTGGACTTCTAAATCAGTGAATCATCAGTTCGCGCTACTTATTTACTAGGCTTCTACATATGCCATTCGTAGAGTTACATCTAAACTTTGAGAGTGTTTCATAGTTATACTACTTCAATCAAATATTTTTGAAGACAAGAGTCAATCTTTTGTAGATAAGTTTTCTTAGCATCAAACTGTGTCTAGTTATGTATAGATGCATTTACCTCTTTATGAAGTTTTTGGCAAACCTTTTTTTACTTCTGTTGTTATTCTGCTCACAAACATTTAAATCTGAAATTACTACTTATATTTCCAGTCAGAATTCATCTTATTTTACTTGGGGGTCGGTAAAAGAAATTTAGTGTATTTGGTTAGCTAAATTCCTCTTATTCTACATCAAATATGTATAGTAAACTAATCTAAATGTAGGAACTTCAATTTGGGTCTAACTAGCACCGACTGCAATAACGTTTAGTTGGTGAATGTTCGGATAAAAAATAAAGCAGATTTCAAATTTATTTACCATTTACAACCTTAGCCACTGTTCTATGAGTCCGAACTATTGAATTGCCTTAAACTGCAATACCACTTTCGTGAGAACGAAGTAGTGGCTCAGTGCGGAAATGTTATGTACGTGGGACCTATTGAATCAAAACTTTATCGAGTAGGAAACTGAACACTGGAACTAATCTTGTAATTCTTATACCTTTATCATTTCTAAATGTTTTCTGTGCCAACATTATCAATAAATAATCTCAACCCCTTTCCACTGAATAACTCATTTTTTTCTTTTTTGCAAACTTATCTGAGAAGAAAATATCATTCACAGCTTCTATCTTCTTATTTATTAAGGTTATTTACTAATGGACCAGTCATTATCTTGTGATTTCGACAATATTTTAGTACCTTTATGCAATTGGCAACATGATTTAAACGATTGGCGTGGACGATGGAAACATTGGATATCGCCTACTAATAATCATAATCAGTTAGGAGATAAACATCTATGTCTGGAGTTGAATAAAGAAGATCCTAATGATGATTCTGCGGAGGCGATTGACTTAACGGTTCGCCTTTGGAGTCAGTTAATAAGAACGAAAAAATTATCTGAGCAGCAAAAACCGAAGTGTTTAAGTTTATCCTATAATTTAGATCATGGTTTACTGCGAAACCCGACTGATGGTCAGTCACAGCCTAAATTGTCTGTACTGATGCGCCGTGAAGGGTGAGATCACCTATATATGTGTATACACACATATACCTCTGTATAATCTATCCATCTATATCATCTAGCTATTCTCTACCAGTTTATCTAAATCTATCCTTTTTATTTAGATTTTTGTTTCCCATTCATCAAATTGTATATCTTAACCTCATAGAAAATAAAACTGCTTTTTCCAGACAACTATTCTATTTTGTCTCAACTGTTAATGTTACACCACAAGGAATTTCTCTAGTGTTTGTTTACATTAAAATTTATTTGCTTCATATCAGTTGTTCAGTTCTACGACTTAAGTCATTCCTTATTTCTGCACTTTCTCTTATAATACCCGTCGAATGTTATAGTCAAAAAGTTCTTGATTGTCAATCTTTCCACAGCTATTATTGATCCATCATCTACGTACTCAGTGCCCTCAGATCAATCAAAGTTGTTCAATAATTATCAGTCTTATCAGTCACTACTGGATTGCAATTTTACTGATTCATCCATGTGTAAATGGTCTAATGACCCGAATAATTGGCCTGTTAACTGGGAACTTGAATTAGCTGATAAATCCAGTACAAGTGTTAATCAGGAAAGTTCTGGACTTATTTGTTTATATGCAACTAAATCAATTCAACCGATGGATTTAAGTGCAAGACTTTTTAGTTCACTAATGAGATCTACTTTCAATAATATTTGTTTAAAATTATTTTATACCATCGTCATTTCCAGCCGTACATCTAGTATGGATTCATCAGACATTTTAAGAGATGGAATTTCTGCTATGCCTAAATTGTCATTATTACGTCGTCAAATGGGGTAAGACGTACTCTTAATTGGATGACTATGCAACTAATATCACTACTACTATTAAATTATTCAAAAGAAGAGTTGCAACAATGAATAATCTTGTCGATCTTTTAATTTATTCTACTTTTCTTTAGTATTCAATTTTTAAATACAACTCAACTATCTCTAACTACCAACTTCATTTTACAAAACATCCGATCAAACATTTAATAAACTAATGAGCATATTTACTTCATAACGTTTTCAGCTATTCAACTGATTGAATCATTGGATTATTCATCAGAAATGAATATGAATTTGGATTGTGAATTCAAGGAATCCATTTGTGATTGGGGTAATGATCAAAATAATTGGCCAGTAAATTGGAAACTAATGATGATTGATCCTGAAGACTTTTCAAAAAATAGTGAAATGTCAACAGTAGAAAGAAATTCTATTTGTTTATCCTTTCATGGAAAATCGAATAGCCATCAATCTGACCACGATATAACAGCTCGTCTATTCAGTCCAATCATATCAATTATGAAGCAACCGAGTTGTATACAGTTGATATATAACATACAATATGTTTCTGGTTCATTGAGAGATGAGATTAGTTTGAGTGGAAGAGAATTGAATATGTACAGTGTTGGTGATAAACTACCTAAATTATCGTTATTACGTCGTCAAATGGGGTGAGGAAACAAAATGAAGTTGTTTACGCATCGGTTTCATGCTAACTTTTTTCTAACAGTAATGGGTTTTACCGAGTCCTAATTACATCACCGTTAGAGTAATTCTGTATTATTTTATTTGTCATTGTTTTTGAATTGCATAACATCCTGGTGATTGAAAAATTTAATGACGCAACGTTTTGATCTATTGGTTTGAACTTATTTATTTGTGAATTTGGCTAACCGATGGCTGGAAGTTTACATTTATTTTTGTGCAGTTCACGGTCTTCCCACTTATTATGTTTTATTGTGTTCATTCCGCAACTTCATTGGTGCTTTACTGACAAATCTTGCTCTATTCATTTTTGTTGTTTTCTTGCTAAAGCTAAGCGGCTTGGTCATCTTTTTCTGTATTTGGTGTCTAACTCGATCTCAGTGTTCTTCTCTGTATATCTTTGTTATAGGAACCAATTTTCCTAAATTAAAAAGTCAAGAATATGAAAATGTACCTCGACCTAATTCGAATAATCTGTTGTACTGTGATTTTGATAATGCTAAAATGGAATTTTGTCACTGGCAAGGTGATCCAAGAAATGACAAAGCTCACTGGAAGCATGAATATATGACTACGGATTTACACAATGGAATAATATGTCTGCAACCTAGGAATATACAAACTTATCGTCTTCGAAAAATATATAGTGATCAACGGAATTCTCTAACAGCACGTTTGTGGAGTGAAACAGTCGAACCTGTTATTACTTCCAATGAAAACAGTGATTATATGGAATATTCCTTGAACAATCCTCAAAATAGTTTGCGTTGTATTCAATTTCAGTATAAGATCCAGTTGCACGATTCTAATGTCGACCCGCCTACTAGTAACTCAATTGATAACGCGCTTATAAATCTTAGCCTTCTCAAACATTCTACTGGGTGAGGAATTTCAAGACTACTCATACCGACTCAAATGAATACCTAATTGTTTTCTTTATTTTCACTTCTTATTTCCTTATTTGTGTCCCTTTTTAGGAAGTCCACAAAACTGCTGTGCTTTACTTCGAATGTTTTAGAAACTAACTCATAAGGCTCCACAGCTTAAAGGCTTCTCAACTGATGATATATTAGTTTAGTGATATTAGGTCATTTGACTGATTGTTGTTCGGTTTCCAAAATTAACATGCATTGAAGAGTCGATTACTAATGACATTGCATGTGTATTTTTAAAGGTTACATTATTTTTACTTCTTGCCTGCATCATACATTTCATATTTTTCTCCTCAGATATTCAAGTTGGTTTGTGTAACTTGATTCCTGGGCTAGATCCAGTGAATTGTACTTATGAACAAAAAAACCTGTGTAAATGGAAAGACGATCCACGTGATGAAATGGCGTCATGGAAAGTTTACTACTTCTCTGACTATCATACACATGCTATGTGTATGCAGTCGAACAAGATATTTTTTCCATCCAAGACACCTAGTCAATCAATAATACCAACTGTGGCTGTTCAATCAATTCATGAATTTTCAGCCCGTTTGTGGAGTGGTCATGTGTTTTATGATCCTGACAATTCAATAAAGTGCTTAAGTTTTCAGTTTATGGTCACCACTAAACACATTGCCAAAACAAGGCTTACTTTAATGAAGCATTCTTCTGGGTAAGAAATATTCACCTGAATAGAAGGAAAATCAGTTCTTCATCTTTCAACTCACTTTATTGCTACTTTTCATAATACACGAGAAATACTTCATATTTTTCCTTCTATGTTTCTTCCGAGTTGCTCACACTTTTATTGTAAATCTGGATTCAAACGGAATAATTCTAGGTTCCCGAATATAGTAGCAACTGCTGCAAAGTCATTCAGTTCCTCAAGTTGAAGATATACTGATGATGCAGCAATTTAGTGCTTCACTTTAACTTGAAAATTACATTTGTTACTGTCATCCTATTTTCATTGTACAAAATCTCTTCGCGTATTATCAGCTGCTGTCTGTTTCAATGATTTAAAATTTATTTTATTATTCAAGCCTTCCTTTTTCTCATCTCTTTTGCTTATCCCTTTTTCTTTAGGAACGACTTGGTTTCGACTACATATCTTTTAGTTACGGTTAATCTCAATAGTGTTCACTAAGGTTTCGTAATCTGTTGAATTTTATAGGTGTAATATCTCGCCGCCCGGATATTCGATATTTAAAAGACCCTGTCAGCTGTAGTTTTGAAGAGGGCAACTTCTGTGGTTGGAATGATGATCCTAGAGATGTTTTAGCCTGGTGGCAGGTAATACACCTTCCTGAATTTCATACACATGCTGCTTGCCTACATTTGAGTACTAGTCCATTTTTTGTGGAGTCTGGAGATAAGTTGATTGTAGAAGGTTCAGCTCGTTTATGGAGTGGTCAAGTACGTTCACATCCAACAAATAAGATACAGTGTCTTGGTTTTAAATATATCGTCTTATTTAATAAACGTCTTCCTCACATACGTTTGAATCTTATGAAACATTCTACAGGGTAAGCTGCTTTTTGTTACTTATTAACGTCTATTTGTGCGTGTAGCGGTTTTAGATAAACTAATAATTTGTCTGTAGTTAGTAATACTTATAGCTGGACTATTCACACTAATTACAAATAAATCAAATAATTATCTCTCTCCCTTCCAAAGACCTGGATTAGTTCCTTTAATCAACTGAATACCTTCAAAATATAATTTAAAACTGAAAATTCACCTGATTTTCAAGTTTATTGGTTCTTTATCTACTTTAGATCCTTGATTTATAATTGGACAATTATGCCGATTTTGATTGGTCAATTTTAAAATACCAAGGTTACCAATCAAAATGAATTACGAAATCCACCTACATCCTTTCCAAATTCATTTTCCATTTCCATTTATTATACCTTTATTTTTAACTTACCTTTTGAAATTCGACTTGGCTTCATTATTGTGCGCGATTGTTGATTTTGACTTGTCAGTGAAATATTCTTATCTATTCTATCAAAATAAAGAGATTGACGTGAATCAACTTTATTTTCAGTTGCATTATTAATTCGACCAAAGTTCAATTATATACGTAATCCTTTAAATTGTACTTATGAAGATGGAACATTATGTGGATGGAATATGGATCCAAGAGATGTGTTGGCTTTGTGGCAGGTGGTGGATATACCTAGTTTCAAGACAAAAGCTTTGTGTCTTCTACCGAATCCAGATTTATCACTTTATCAAGATGTTTCTGATTTGAAATTTGAGACAAATATTTCAGCTCGTCTGTGGAGTGGTCATGTTCGTGTTAAAAAGCAACTAAAAGATCATAAGATACGATGCCTGCAGTTCACCTATTTCATACCATCAAAAATAGCGCTTAAAAGTCGACTAACAATTATGAGACATTCAGATAGGTAAGATCTGTTATCCTTATCAAGTGCTACTCCATACTCATACTGCAGTTTGGTGATTGTTCGCTCAGTAATTTTTATGTGAATCAGCAAGAAAATACGTTGTTAGTCATAAAAATTTATTATGGTTTTCGGTTAATAATATCGTTTTTACTATACATACGTAACAACGTTTCAGTAATCTCTAAAGATTTCATTGCAATGATCTTGTGGTTGTTGAGAAAACTTCTAGTTATCTTCATTTTGATTCAAAACAGATGTAACAACTACTGTTTACATAGAATTGTATTTGAATCACAAGAGAAGTAGTTGTTATATGAACATAGTATGTAGACAATGTAGAAAGTGAATTAAAAAGCAAATGATGAACGGAGCCACCTTTAATCATTTTACAGATGCTTATTATTATATTGTATTTGAAGAAACTCTCAATTCAACTAATTACTGAATTTTTTCTGCTGGAAAATTGGATGAGGATCTTCAGTTTTGTTTCATGGGTGTTTCAAATGTAGAATATGCGATAATGACTAACAACTCTGTCTGCTCCTCATAAACCACCCCAATTACTCCAAAAATAACCTTATTGTGTGAGACCGAAATAGATCGGATTTGCATCGAAGCTAATTCATTTACATATTGGTTCAGTGATTGTCACTAAATAAGCAATCATAGTGAAATAATCAGTGAAAGGAAAGCAGATTGAAAATCAACCAACTAAATACAACTGACATGCACTGAAAGTTATTGAATAAAACTGTCGAAAATGTGTTGAAATTCAACTAAAATCACCTTGAATCGATCGGTATGCAAAGCAAAGTTTAATTTTCTTTACCGTGCACTGTTCTTGGAGATATAATATGGCTAACATTTGGATAGTTGGAATAACTGTCGTCTATATTTATTCTTTTCATTACCTTTTCATTTCTATTCTTTAAAATGAACCAGTGTTCAGCTGAATTAGTGGAGCCATCTGGTTAGATGAAAAATTCCATTTATTCCCACTTTTATAATTCTAAAAGTGTTTCGCATGAAAATGTGCCAACATCAAATCAGTGTGTTTAGTAGATACTTAAATTCTGTCATCCTCATAAAATGCATGTCATTAGCCAATTAAATAGGCTTTAGTTCTATCACGCATTGATGTAATTCATTCATGCTGATAATGATGATAAATGTTTATTTTATTGTTCTTGAGATTTGAACAATTTCTGGTTTGGTTACTCAATATAGGTTTATAGTGCTTCTTCAGTTTATCGTTATGATAAATCTAAAAAACAGCACTGTAATTGATCGGATTAGATTTCTACCTGACCGAATGGACTAGGAGTTGTTGGCTAACCGTCTCTGTTGACTTTTTTTTGGCGTTGATCACTGTATCTAATCATGACATTTACCGCTGCACCGAAATACCTCATGTTTTCTCAGATCAGATTATTTGACTGGATATATTTAGGGGCATTTAGGATATTTGTACTGTTATGTAATTTTATCCCAGTTTCTTACTCGTTAATATGCAACAGCTCATTTCAAAGCAATGAACTAATTAAAAAATTCGTAAACTTATAATTGTGCATTTTATCTTCCTCTTATCTCTTATTTATTCAAATCCACTTTTATTTCCTTTGAGCGGCTGAAATGTATGTTATCTGAAGGTTTTACATAAACTTTATTGCCTTTGTATCTTGCTTAATTGATTAAAGGCAATGAAAAGCGTTTCAATGGACATTCATCTATTTCACCTGCAAATTGTGATTTTGAAAAATTTGGAATGTGCCGTTGGATGCCCGACCCACGAAATAGTGAAGCTCATTGGCGAATCGAGCATTCAAAAACTAAACATGGTTTAGTGAATGGAATTCTTTGTATGTCATTATCTGTACTTCAAGCGGACTCTGAAAAACAGGAGAGATTGATTCCATTTGAAATCGATACTAGTTCTACAGATGTTTTTTCTGGACGGCTTTGGAGTGATAAGTTTCATCGTCTGAAACCACATATCGATTATCAATGCTTAGAGTTTTCTTACATGATCGAAAGTAAAAGCAAAAAGACAATACAGCCATCTACAGTAAATTACAGTCGATATATTCCTCAACTCACTCTCCTTCGACATTCTTCAGGGTAAGATTGAAGGAGAAGCTTATCATCCGGCTGTTTCATTTTTAGTTTGTTCGAAGTGTTTTCGTGTGTTCTACGCATTATTATGAGTATCAGTCTTTGAATTTCATCATGGATGTGTTTATTCAGAATTCTTGTCTGTCAATCTAAGATGGTTATTAGTACATATGCTCCTACTCTTGTTATTTATGTGCAACGACTCAGTTCAACTGATGGTTGGAATCAAGGAAAACGTCATGAAATATAACGATTCATCATATTGAATGACGGGATCCGATATTCATCAACCTTGCGACGGAATTTCAACTTGTTATTGTACCATTCTAATCGGATTAGTTTATTTCATAGTCTTCATCCGAGTAACATGTAAAAAAATACATCTTGCTGAAAAATATTCAATGTCACTCTTTACTGTAACTTCTTGAATTTTTTTTAGTAATTCAATCAGTATTCATCTCTGGATTTTTTTTTCATTTAGTAACTTTTTATTATTTCATATTACTATTAATGTATTTGAGTATATTGATAATTAATAATTTTCGATACAGAAGGTGAGCTGTATCAAAAGATTGATGTCTAATTATATATATATTGATATGATTATTAATATTATTAATTCTTATCCTATATTCTTTGACGTTTTACTTCCATTTTCAATATTCTAATATTCAATCTTTTTACTCTTCATCTCTGTTGGATGATTGTCGTTGTTTTGTTGTGTTTCTAACTTATTCATTTATTAGTTGTAGTTAAGTGTAATTGAATGTCTTTTTCAGGTTATCTAAGGTATAGGGATTTGTATCGTATTTCGTTATCTTTCTTTCATCTTAATTAGGCTTATCACTGAATCTTTAGATTGTTATATAATTTGTTGATACTGTATGTCGTTTTATGATGCTCTCTTCATATTCACTGTATGTGTGTGTAATTGTGTGCTGTATGTACGTGTATGTGTATCTAAGAATGTGTTTGTTTATGGTCGTATAGGTGTTGAGTTGAATGAAGTCAAATCAGTCTGTTGATTAACATCGATAAGCAGTGTTATTCGTCATGTTTTATGCTATGGAAATTATGTTGAAGTTCGGTGTAACTTCAGACAGTTCCATACCCTTACGTTGTTAGTTTGATATTGTGATGTTTTGTATGTAGGTATGTTTGCGTATGAATATGTGTGTATGTGTACTAGTTTCTAATGTGAACTGCTTGTCGCAAATTACATCTGGTTGTGTGTTTGTTTAACGTTAGGTTATTTACGAAAGTGAGAGGACGAAAAGCGAATGTCCGGCGCTATAACCGGGTTGGTGGATATGAAGGATCCACCTAGGGGAGTTGGAAAACCGTGATTCCAAACCAATGGTGCACATGGGTTACAGTATCCTGAGGGAACAAATGACGTATGAATCAATCGTTGGTTACCGGCTACCATGGGACTGCATCTCCTCACGATGCTCCACTGCCTTGTGGGTTAGACCTCTAGGTCAAAGGCTCGGAGTGTAGCCCCCTAAGAAAATCACCTGCTTCGGTTTGGGCACCCGGCCAGTATCACAGCCCTCTCGCAAATAAATGAAATGAAACATTCAATTATATATTCTCGTTAGGTTATAGACTATTATATGCTTAAATTATTGCTTAGCATCGTTATGTGGCGCCTGTATCTGACTACAAGGACCTATAACTAGTCATTCGGTTGCATAGATTCATTCCATTCATAATTACTAGTTCCATCTATAGAATTCAACCAGTACTAAGAAGTACTTGACATACATAACATTGGATATTACGCAGTGATCAAGCAATTGCAATCTAGTTCCATCTGTTACCAAAATAATTGTGTTACTTTATCTAGTCTGTTGGGATTGTATTTAAACCTATTACTTATTTTTATCCTGATTCATGCTGACGTTACTGATTTACATAATACAGTAGTGACATATGATCGGTGAATACTAAAGAGAAATAAACCAAACAGTTGGTTTTTACTAGTGGAGCCTTAAATATCGGTTGAATACTGATCGATTACATTCAAATTATCCAACTAAGATTAAATAGCTAAACTTTGGTACAGCTCAAAAATTCATAAACAAGAACAGTAAATAGCAAGCAATCATTTAAGTTCAACTTTTGACCATCCTTTCATTGCTTGGTTTAAATTTTTATGTTTCTTTAGGCATCCTTATGAGGTCAGATAAATCAATAAAATAAACCTGAAAATCCAGTACATGTATTCAAAAACTCTTTATTATAGAATAAGACACCTTAAAATCCTTTTTGATTCATTATAATGCCTGAAGTTAGGGTTTTTTTTAGAGAAATCGTATTTACATGTAATGTATACATTCATTTATTCATTATTATTTAATATTTAAAGTGTATATGGAACCGGGTAGACGGATGACGTGCTATTTGCATGCCTAATTGCTCATTAGTAAATAGGTCAATTATCTATCTACTTGTTTATTTCTGCCGCGTAATTCTTATCCTAAATTTTGTTAGGTGTTTAGCTAAATTTATTCTATTCTATTTTTGTGCCAAAGCTTTTTCCTCGGAATCCCTATATAAATATAGCCTGCTAATGAATTTTTCTAGTGATTGAATGTTTTGTCGTTGTTGTTGTGATGTTTTTATTTCATGTATAGTAGACTGAGTAGCTTTTCACTAAGAACTCGTAAGTTAAAACTAACATAATGGTCTGATATATTTTTATTTATGTACGTAGTCTTTGTAAATCTGTAACAACAAAGTGTAAAATTAAGTTTTCATGTAAATATAACATTCTAATTTGCGTAATAGTTGTGTCTACTGTTTTTTTTACCTACTCTAATTCACTCTTCTTTTTTTGATACTGACAAAGTGTATACCGATATTTTTGATTTCAATTATTTACACGATTCTCTCTGTAACATTGTGAATCCTCTTTATTATTCTTAGTTTTTTGTTTGATTGGAATATACTACTCATTTGATGGATGAATGCACATTTGTGTTTGTGTGTGTGTATGTATGATGAAACATAATGTCCATGTTTCACTTATCTTTGATCACCACTTATTGTCATTATTAACCTATTAACAGTATGTATCATATTTCATGATACACTTTTCTTTGTTTTCACAAAACCCACTCTGTAAATATTCCTTTTTTCCATATATAGTGCTTGCTCTCAACAAGCTGAGCAAGTTGATGGAAGTCTTGTTATGCAATCACAAAATTGGTAAGCAGTATAGTGTACATAATCATATATTGTGATTTAGTAAAAGTGAGTTGCTATGGCAAACTATTGCTGACAAGAGTAATACAGCGTTATGGAAAATGATATATGTGGATATTCTATCTAAATCATCATTGGGTTTCTCTTCAAAAGATTACAAGGTGTGCAGTTTACTTTGAATGATAAATGTTTTCTTATTATTGCTCATGATCGTAAAGAATTCATTTGATCATAATGTACGTATCTACATCTTAAGTTTATGCAATCGGTCAGTCGTAAGCAATGTAGAACCTGACACAAATTTTCATTTAATATTATAGTATCACGTTTGCTCCGCATAGAATTGTCATTATCCGTTCAAAAGTTCTAAACCGTTTCTATAATTTCTTTATATCAAACTGTATGGTTAAGAACTGTCATTTTTACTTGTACATAAAGTTTGTCTTTTATAGTCTACTTGTGAACATGCACTTGCCTCTTTGCTTATTGAATGTTTGTTTTGTGACGTAATGTGTGTGCTAAAATTTTGTCTGATGATATATACATATATAATATCTCTGTAGATAAAATAGAAATAATTACAAACATCTATATTCAGTACTTTTACTTATTTCTAAATAACCTATGTTTACTGTCATCTTGCACTGAGCTTTATTTCTTTGATGAATTACTGTTCTTTTCAATATATATTTCATTTTCTAAAAAAGTCGTCATTCGTATAGTTAGTTTTATCCTTGACTCATTCCAATTTCACTAATTCATATTTTAGATCATGCACTAAAAAGACTGTAGATGGAAGAAAAGAATCATTATTGTGGTAAGCTTAAACTACTTCCCATAACCAGATAAATAAATAAAAAGTGTGTCACATAAATGAATAATCCACTATCAAATTATAAAGTTGTTTTACATTATTCATTTATTCATAACTAGATTTTTTGCTTATCATTTAGTTTTCCTTCATTTTTTTGGGGGGAAAGATACATCATAACCTAACTGAAACCAATTGCCATTTGTTTTGTTCATTAGCTAAAATTATTTAACCAATATCATCATATTACTTTTATTTCTTTTTCATTTATCTATATTTTGTTTATATTGTATTAAGGTGTACTAGCTAGTGCTCTGTATTTGTTTTGCTTTTGAAAAATAGAAATCATTTAAATTGTTGTAAATGGTGAACTATACCACCGAGTCTAATGTCTAATGTGTGAATCACCTCAAAATCACGACGCATTTATCAGTATATGATTTGAAATTAGTGTTGTAATCAAAAATCTGTGTTAAGTTTAGTGTTTTCAGCACTAAATCCATATCGTGTCCCTAATATCTAACAACATAAGTCATTCATTTATTTTTCTGCCTCGTGATTGGTTAAATCGTTTAAGATCCCAAGATTGTTCCGCTATTTAGTTAAACTTTACCACTAACAGTTTTTTGTTTCATGCTTAGATAACCTCATTTTATCAGTACACCGGAATTGTCCGCTTTGGATTTGTTTAATATTACATGCGACAGGTTTTTCCCCCTCATTCTCACGGCTTAATATGCTATGCAGTTACTTTGAAGCTTGGTTTCCATTTGAATATTCGTTTTTCTTCAGATTTGAACTCGACAAATACATAAGTTCTAAATTGCTGATTCTAAACTAGAGGAATTTTTAGCGTTTTTCTTACATTCAAGTTGAGGAGTTTTCTTGATTGGAATACTAGTAACTAAGTAATACTTGAAAAAAAGTGAATAAGCTTAGTAGTTAGTTTGATTTCGTCTTTAGTTTATTCTCAGTGCTTGATTACATTGTACTTCATTGTTCAGATTGATGGATTTAAAAATTCATCAAGAAGTAGTTTATTGTTAACTCTATTTGCTGAGATTTATGGATTACATTTTTAAGTCTGTTGATTTTAAGAACAAAACTTTTGATTGTAGTAGATAAACAGTTTACATTATCTGTTCACATTATCATACTAATTTTGTATGTTAATAGTTAAATTTCAATGGAGTGTAAATGATTGAAATTCGACACAAAATTGTTGTTAATTATTTTTCGTTAGCCTACTTGGATTCTTGTTTTAGGTATCCATTTATATCACCATTCGTAAATCACCAACAATAATGTTGCATCATTTTACCTAAAGATAATTATATCACGTTTTTTACTCACACCTTTATTGAAATATTCAGGTGTGACTGATGCTTTTCATGCGTACATCATAATAACTACACTGTTGACTCACTATGTGTGTTTAGGTCTTAAAGAAATACATATTTACTTATTTCTTTGATCATTTATACAAATATGATTTGTTTTTTTTTCAAAAAAATTTCTGCTTAGAATTCGGCATTTCCTCTAGCTAGATACTATTTTTGGTGTCGATGCACAATAGGTAGCTAATGATTGCATTTTTTTAACCTAACTTTGGCTGCTGCGTAGTGGATTTATTTCTTTCCAAGTATAAAGTATTTCATCATATGCTGTGCACTTATTTTTCGCTCAAATTTCTTCTGTTATTTTGTTTGTATGAATAAGCTACCATTTCAACTAATCACTTAGTTAGTAATGTTCATAGCTGTTAAACGTATCTTGCAAAAAAATCATCTGCTGTGTTGTTGTACATCCGAAAATTTAAATTGCAGTGAATATCTTAAAAGGATGTTTAGGTTCTATGTGAAAAATTGAGATAAAGCTTCATTATTTCCAAACGATTTGAAACGTTCACTGTGTCCGCCAAATGTCATCGTCTATTACTTTTAATTTTGTTTTGTTTACTTGCAAAACCTGGTTCCGCTTTTTTTACACCGATAACATTTGAATCATCTTCAAATTAGAATCGCTAAAACCAACGTGTTCTACCTAAAAATAGACGACTGTGTGTTATGGATGATTTTTTCGCACACGTTCAAGCGATTATTACTATTTAAACAAATGAATTAATTGCCTAGTTTCGCGAATTCTGTTCATTCAGTGAATCCCTACAAATAATTGGAAAATAGATGTTTGAAGATTAGAATGAAAGTAAATTGGGATTGAATGTTATTTTTTCAAAATGTTAGTTGAATCAACAAAACATCAAGGAGAATATATAATAAAGCTCTTATTTATGAAGTTATTCAATTATCTGTCTCAAAAAAAGCAAAATGTTCATAATCGTCTTCATTTGATACTTACCGTTAAAGGATTCATATTTGATGCAGTCAAAAATAGTATTCATCTACTTAATAAAATGATAATTCTTCTGTAGTTAAAAGCATGAGTCAATTGAAGCTAGACCACCATGGAAAACCTGCAAGCACTGGACGGCCGTTTCGTCATATTGTGGGACTCCTCAACAGTGCGCATCCACAACCTTACCTCATGAGATTCGAACCCAGGACGTACCAGTGTCGCGCCAGAGCGCTTAACCACTAGACCGCTGAGCCGGCATCCGATGGTGTTTATGTCCAACTCCAACCAATCCACGAAGTTGAGCAACCGTTCACCGATTGTCTTCAGTGAGTTGATATCTCACAACATACGTGGTTTGAACTTCACTGGTCACTGCTTCTCACTAGAACTCCTGGAATCACCTCTCGAAGTCAGTCACTAGTGAGCATATTATTATTATTATTATCAGAAAGGGTTTTGTGGAGATTTAGTATTTTCATAGTTGAGTCGCACAATATGACGAAACGACCGTTCAGTGCTTCGAGGTTTTCCCTGGTGGTCTAGGTTCAATTGACTCACGCTGTCAACTATGAGAATACTAAATTTCCACAAAAACCCCTTCTGATAATAATTTTTTCATAGTTAACTCTTTCTATAATTTTAATTATTTCGATCATTATTATTTATACTGATTTTTCTAGTGAAAATGAAAAATTATGGACGTCAGATTATTCATTTCATACTCAAAATGAATTGTTATCCTCAAAATCTTTATGGAAAACAATTACTCTATCATTGATTGATTCAAATGAACAAATTATAACTGATTATAAGGTCAATATTTAATTTATTTAATATTTTAAAAAAAATTTAAACTGTATGATTTTATTTAATCATTTTTTGATTGGTTAATTATTCTCCGTGTTTTTTTCTTCTTTTGTATGAAATTCATGCCTAGTTCATGATATAACGGTAATGTAAATGTAATTAATAAATTTAAGGATAGTATTTAATCTCCGCTTAGTACACCCAAGTTTTTATTGTTTTTTTTCAGTTTTTTAGGTCAAAATTTTTGTTTACTTTAGTTCAACTTAACTTTGTGAAATAAACTATCATGTTAATAAGTATACTTCTATTGATGTAACTCATAATGTCATTGAATAAGAAAAAGAGAATTCAGTGAAGAAAATTTTCTTTTCTATGAAATCATTTACATAAGCTGTACATCCTATAGACATATATTTTCCATATAACTATATATACGAATGTACAGTTTAAGTAAATGATTTCGTCGAAAAGAAAATTTTCTTCGCTGAATTCTCTTTTTCTCGTATTGATGCATTTCTCTTTCAAGCTGAAACTTTAAATGAATTAAATAATCTCATTCTTATAGGATAATTTAATTTTGAATGGACTTTTTTACGAATCTTTTATATTCTCTAAATACTGGGATAGTAATATCATAGTTTTTTAAGTTCTCATTATAGTAAGTGATCTTTGTATTTCTCATTATAATTTACTAGTGTTTTATACTATATCGTAATTTGTTTTACTCTTTGTACTGTACTAACAAAACTAGTGTTATTACCTTCAAATTGTATTTTAGTCCAAAAATATTTTGTGTTAAATGCTGTTGGTTTATGTGGTTTAGCTTTTTGTTGTTGTTGTTTAGATGTCGTTCTTAGAGGTTAATTGTTTGAGAAGTTTATTTTCATTTTACCCTTAAATTTCCCATACTAAGTTAATAAACTGAGTTCGTATAATTAATCTTGGTAGTAGTTGAATGTTAAATTTCTGTGTTTTAAAGTGAATCTCAGTTGAGTTATTTCTTTTTTGTGACTGTTTTTCATAAGCTTTTACAATTGATTAATCGTGCTTTATTGCAAATTTCATATTGTTTATATGGATTACTCATTTGACATGTAAGGTATCATTATAATTTTTTACGTGATTACAATAGTCGAACAATAGTATTACTACTTATGTTAATAATAATCGTAGTAATGGTAATAGTGATCTTAATAATAATGGCAAACCAAATGAATTTCTTCACAAATACAATGGCTTACTAACTAACTAACTAGCTAACTTTTCACAGAACTTTGGAGTATGGTAGTAGGATTCTCTTTTCAAAAATTTTACCAAACTTTTAGTGATCATCGACCAATATTATAATAAATTCAATTGAAAATACATTAAACCTTCATTTTTTCTAGAACATATTTACAATTATTTAACCATTATTCTAGTTTGGTTCATTTCTTGAGAATGCTGGGTTATACTTCAATGTATTGTAATTGAATTGAGTCGAGTTTGCGTGACTATGAATACTACTTCTATTTTGTTAATTTTCTTTAGTGTTTTCCATCTTCAAAAATCCACTTCTTTTTAGGCGTATAATCGTTCTTCCAGTATATCATTCTTCTTAATTATGTTTTTTGATTTAAGTGCTTGTACAAAGCATAGTACTTCACAAAATCGCCAAACTTCGGTTATCTGTCAGAATACGGAGTTATGGTCGTCAGGTTCTCTCAATGCTTTAACTAGTGAATGGTCTACAACCCGGATTGAAATACAAGATCCTACAGTATCTTCCGATTCAAGTTACAAGGTGTGTGTGTTTGTGAATTGTTCAGTAACTTATCATATAAATGGTTCTTGTCAGTTATTATAAAACATATCTTGTCAAATTATGAATCCGGTAATTTAAACGGTTTATATAACTTTGAATAATAGACTAGTAAGGTTATACTTCTGTGTTCTTTTGTAAGCTTAGTGACTCAAAGAATTATTTACAGGTTTAAAAAAAGGGAAATTCATCCATTCTCATTTTGTAACCGGCAATCGAACATATGTTGACTGTGAATCTGACTGATTTTATTTCATTAACTTTGGTGTGCTTCATGGATTTTCTTGAGTTTTTGGATATTCAGTAAATATTGGGATTGCTTTATTGATTGGTTGTATGTGTACATGATTGAGATCATACCTTTTCTTTTCTAAACTTTATTTATGACTACTTTTTACTTGAATACCTTTTATTCCTTATGGTTAATATAATAAATAAATATATATTTTACTGAATTAATTTTTTAAGTGCATGCATCAAGCATGGTAATACACAAAATCGTCAAACTTCGGTAACATGTCAGAATACAGAATTATGGTCTTCAGAATCTTTGAGTAAAATTTTCGAACAGTGGTCAACAGCTAGAATTGATTTACAAGAGGTTTCATCTACGCCTGATTCAAGTTACAAGGTGTGTATGTATGTGAGCATTTTTAATTAGCTTTGGTCAATAGTAAAGCCCATGTCTTTATTTTTAACATTATCTTCGTTGAAGTAAGGAAAAATTACTCCGTACTGGTGAGTACTAGTTCAGTAGTTATATTCCAATTTCAGGCAACCGAATTCACTAGTTAATACAAGAAAATATAATAGCGATCGAATGACTATCTGGGAAAAGTTACATTTATTCATCCACTGATTACTTAATAACTGTTCTGATTGCTTGTGTTCTGTTAAAAGTTATGTTTGACATCTTTCCTGTGATTTATATTTGCTTGTTTCTCTATTCACAACTTTCTCTTTTACCATGCTTTTACTTCTTTTAAATTACGATTTTTCTTCTAGACTCTTGAATTAATCTGTTAAAAAGTAACCTGTATTTATATTTTTCTCTTTTCTAAAGTTCCTGTGTTAAACAAAATACTTATGAACGTGGGGAATCTGCTGTTTTATGCAAAAATCATGATTTATGGTCATCAAATGAAGATGATAATGCGCGTATATATCGTTCAAATGTATGGTCTGTTGCTAAGATTGATTTACATGAAAATCAACAACGTGATTCTATCATTTCAACAGATTCAAGTTATAAGGTGTGAAGGTGTATTTGTGTGTGTGTGTGTGCGTAAGGTATCTTATAACACATACTGATCGTTTCATTTCTATAGCTCCATTCTATTATAATAGAAGGGAGAATTAGCTCAATAACGGAGCCTACTTGTCTTTTAAGTTTCACGTCATTTAAATATATTTTTTGTCTTAACTACCAAAGACATTCAACGTATTGATAATTCACGTAATAAAATATCCTCAGTATTATCTCACAGTATATATCATTTGAATAAAAATTAATATTTTTTATTCTTATCTCTTGGGTCTGTTCATTTTTTGTCTCAATTTATTTTTTTACTTACGGAGAAGTATTTTAGAAAGTGTGATGTAATTTGTCTGCCTCGTTACTTACGCAATCTCTCGTTAATATTTATACTTGCAACATTTATTCATATTTGTAAGCACACTAACTATACATAAACTGATGAAAGTTTAGTGTTCGTCATTTATTTAGAATCAGTGTTTTTAAATGAAGGATTTGGTTTTTCTCGGAAAAAAAGTTACGGTAACATGATATTTTAAATTCCATAAAATAAAACCACAAATCTGTGAAGTCTAAAATTTTATACGTTACTCATACAAGTGTGATTTCTCACTGTTTGCCAGGTACATACCCATATTTTATGTTATCGCTTAGTTTTAATTATGATGTGTGGACAAAATGAGATTGTTTGTGAAAGTCATTTGAATGTATGTATTTGTATTTCTTCATTTGATTCTATCAATTACTTAATTTATCCTTAATTTTCTTCGACTTATAAGCAGTATATGTATAATTTTGATAGCTTTTTGTTTTTAAACAAAAATAAATTTTTATTTACTTTACAAGATCATGCATAAAGCATAGTACTCAAGAATTCGGTAAATCATCAGTCACATGCGAAAATGTTGATCTATGGTCATCAAAATATGCGTCGAACAATGTTATATCGAATGATGTATTATGGTCTGTTGCGAAAATTGATTTATCCACTTCTTCCATATCATCTGACATAAGTTATAAAGTGCGTACTAATCAACATATGTGTTATTTTGTTTAAATACATATTTCGTTATAATTGATTATAACGATAATAATAATAATAGAAGTAAGCAAAGATGGATAGTGGCTAGCAGTGGAATCCAGGACACGCGTTTCGTCCCATTCGGGACTCGTCAGCTGCATGTACCTGCATCTCGGAGTTAATGTTCACTCTGGGACTCGAACCCAGTACTTTTCGCTTTAAACGCTATCGCGTTATCCACTCGGCCACTGAATCCTGATAGCCACTTGCTTGTGCAATGGGTTGAAGATTAAATTCACTTAGTATTGTTTGTTTGATGAATGGGAAGATTGAAACAAACAATACTAAGTGGATAATAGAAGTGTTGGAATTAACGAGAATCGAGTTTTCGTCAAACATATATTTGTTGATAATTTCTCTAGTTCATGCACAATGTGGGACTATCGGTAAACTTTGTTTTTATTTCGTATTCTTTTAGTGTTGGGAATTTATTTCGTTTGTGACACTTGAAATGAATTTTATTTATAGAGATACTTCATAAACATTTTGTTTTGTCCAACTCCACTAATGTTTGTTTGCATGAATTCTTTTTTTACTTAAAAGAAGTACACTTAATAAATAAAATTCTCACCAATTGTGTATAGTCAAATATCATAAACGAACGTTTCATAGTCAATATTCCAAATAGTTCTAAGATGTATCGGAATTGTGATTAAAATATAAACTTGAAATTATTCAAGTAGTGTGAATAGCACTCTCTTATAAAGTAGTGCGATACAGATTATACATCCTCGTACATCTAGTTTCTAGGTTTCAATGCATTTATTATTAGTAGTATTTTGAGTTGTTAACCTGTTTGATATATTTGTAAAATTAATTACACTTGGGTTATATATATATATATATATATATATATATATATATGAATAAACATTTTTTATTACTATGTAGTTCATTGAGTTTACAAAACTTTGCTCATAGTTTTCACTATGTCTCATATAGTTCAGATAAAAATAAATACTTAAACTATCATAGTTCACCACATAAATATGTATTAAGATATATATTCATATTATACTTCTTTTTATTGATTAACTTTGAGGTGAAACCATGATAATTGTGCCTTTCTGTGAACAGTGATCATAATTTATTGTTAAATAGATTTGAATGAAAATTCAATTATAGTTATTGTGCTGTATCACTAAGGTAATTTTTTTGTGGTCATATTAATGTTTTGTGTGCCTTTTTTTAAAATAAATCTACTTTCACATTTATAAATACAATAAAATCATAAAACAATTTTTTACATTGGTTTAAAATTGATTATTTTTATGAAATATTATTTCATATTTTATTATCACAAGGGGTTTTCTGTGGAGATTTTAATAATTTTATGGTTGAAATCATGAGTCCATTTAAGCTAGACCACCATGGAAAACCTGGAGTTCTAGTGAGAAGCAGTGACTAGTGGAGTTTAACCAAGTCTGTTGTGAGATAGGAACTCACTGAAGACAATGGTGGACGGTTGCTCGATTTCGTGGATTGGTTGAAGTTAGACATTAACACAGTTGGATGCCGGCTCAGTGGTCTAGAGGGTAAGCACTCGCGCACGAGTCTGATAGGTTCTGGGTTCGAATTTGATGAGGTGGAGTCGTGAACGCGCACTGCTGAGGAGTCCCACAGCAGGATGAAACAGCCGTCAAGTGATTTCAGGTTTTCCATGGTGGTCTAGCTTCAATTTACTTATTATTTTTACTATCATATATTATTGTGTTTAATAGATTCTTTATACTATTCAAAGTCTAGTCAATGGAATCTGTGTTAATATTGGTTGGTAATCACATTTTAATAATAACAATCTAATTTAAAAGGTGTCAAGTTTACCATACAATATATACATTTCTAAATCATCATTTTGTATAGTTATTGACTTCTAAGATGTTTTAATGAATGATAGTAGACAGTCATAAAACGTTTTACGAAATACAAGCTATTTATTACATATCGCATTCGTTCTGTTTGGGTTTTTTTCGAAAAAAACTTAAGATGGTTGGAGAGTGCATGTGTTATTCTTTTTTCTTCGATACCTCTTAAAGTCATCTTTTCTTTACTCCTTTTATTTAAATTATATTCCCACTATTCACTTTCACTAATTTAGTGCATAACCTGTAGTAATAACGAATTTGTGAACATCAGTATTACATTTATAATATAAAATTTTACCTAATTTATAGAGCATGTGATCGTGTAACATACCGTGGAGATCCAGCTGTAGTATGGTAGGTGTTACCTATATTTGATTTTGCATGTGTTTCACAGTGCGTTAATTCATAGATTAAAAATTAGCTATCAGTCACGAGATTTTCAAAAGGATACTTATCTTTTAAAGTTCATGTTAGTGACTGTTTATAACATATTGAATAATTTTAGCATAGGTTCTGTATTGCAGATTATTGTAGTCCAGTTTAAAGGATTAAAGTATGCAGTTGTTAGTATAAGTTAGCACTAAACTCTTCAAATTTTCAAGCAATTCATTCTTTGAAAGACATATAATTTCCATTGAGACATTAAAAACACAAAGTTCAGCGAAGTGATCTCTTTTTTCAACTAATCTATTATACAATTGCACAGCTTGATAATAAATTTATTGAAAGGAGATTCCTTCGCTGAATTTGATGTTCTTAACATTAAATTCTTATCAATCTTTAACGGAGTTATTCATATATGGAAATTTAGATTTCATTCTGTGGATTTGTTGATTAGATTGAGACTCAATCTTCCGATTTTTCTTTTTCATAAACATGCTTTGAGATCATTATCGTGAAAATAAAACTGTTTGTTCACCAGTTTGGTCAAGGTAAATTCTCTTCTTCTGTTACTTTTGTATATTATATCAATATGTTGATTATTGTATTTTATCTAAATTTTCCAGTGCCAATAAACCTATTTGGTCATCTGTGAACTCTAATAGTTTACCGGATTTCAATCAATCTATTTGGCAAATTGTTTTCATTCAACTTGATCAACAAATAACCAATCAGTCTGAGTCAACACTGTCTGACTATAAGGTTAGCTAAGAGAAGTCATACAACGAATTATTAATAACTGCTAATGTCTTTGTTAATCGAAAACTTAATTTTAGTTAGAACGAACGTTGTTGTGGACAGGGCCTACTATAATATATTCCTTATTTTAGGCTATCTGTATTACTTTGTCCCTAGTGTAGATATTTCATAAAAATAATTTCAGGAAATATAACAAAATAGTTTATCTGTAATTATATCGACTAAATCGTGTTTTAAAAACTGCTAAATCACAGGTTCGGACTCCGATTCATTTAGTTCTACTTCTGATCGATTTATTGGCACCACTAACTCTATTATTAAAATTTTTCACTCAGTCAATTCATGATTTAAACGTTTGTTTGAATTCTAAGTAAGAATATTTATTGTTTATTTGAATAGAAATATAATATGTTGACGAAATTTTAATGCTAACGAAAATATGTATTTAGTGTTTATGAAATTATTCAACTTTGTGAATAAAATGCTACTATTCAGTTTATTAATTAGTTTTCATTGAAATGTGATTTATCAGCATGATGTCGATGATGATGCATTGCCGTATGTTTGATACGTCACACACAACACTCCCTTACCTCTTCTCTTCATTTTTTAAAAAAATTTCTCACTTCTGGAATTCTTTTAGAACTGGTTTATAGTTTAATGGTTATATTCCTATTTGTTAAACGAAACAGTTTTAGCTTATAATAAATTGGATTTGATTGGAATTTTATCACCTATTCAATGATAACTAGGATTCTATAAAGTTTTCATAGTTTAGTTGAACTCAATGGTGAATATTTGTCAAGAGTTTCAAAGCTAGACTTCAACGTCATTATATTACTTTTTTATTATGTCATTAATTCCTACTGAAATTTACTCTTCAAACTTCATTGCTTTTTATCATGTTATAAATAACTAGATATAACTTAGCTGTTTAAACATTTGTCTTTAAATTATTGGTTAACTAGTCCCAACAGTGCTATTTCTACTTTAATTAGCACAGATTGATTGTCAAATTACAATAATTAATTATCTTTCTCTATTTAAACAAATTAAGAGTTTAATATATAAAATATTATTCTGACTGATGAATTGAGTCATTGTGTGTTTATAATTATCATTGGAATAAAACTGTTCAGTGTATGTTTGCTTGTTCACTGTATGAAATTCCTTTCTTCTCTTGTTACTTTCCTGTGCTTTCTTTAATACCCTACATCTTATAATCCATAACGGATTATTATATCACTAAATACTGTTATAATTACTATTTGTAGTCATCATTTTTTTTTATCCTAATGGCTTTGTGTTACTGTTCAAAACGTCATAGTTCTTGTGAAGAAATTCGTCGTGAGCAAACTGGAGCTTTGGGAGTATTTTGGTAATTTATTTGTGGAAAGTCTTTATAAAGTCGAATTTTTATTCTATAGTTCAAATGATCAACTTTGGCAGTCACCTTCTCATCATGAACTCGATTCTGATTGGATGAATGTTAAGATAGATCTCGTTTCGAAATCATCTAAGCCTACCGACTTTAAGGTGATTTTTTGCTTCATAGTGTTGATTCAGTTTTTTTGAATAATATTTTTACACCGTTTCTATGCAGTGACGTACTAAGATAGAGTCTTTATAAAGTTGATGATATATTCTGTTAGAGTTCACAACATTTATTATATCTGTACTATGTAGGGTTATAAATTCTCACAAAATAAATCGATCTTAGAGCTCTTCATTTGAATATTAGTATGTAATTACTTCGAACTTTATTCCTCATTAGATTGACAGTTATCCTTGTTGTGATGATATCTGATGTATGAATCGTACAAATTGATATTTCCTTAGTTCACCGGAACTGCTGTTTCACATGAAAGAATTCTTATCGAAGACATCAAATTTCTCCTAAGTTACGGTTTTATTAAAAACGAGTTCTGATTGAGTAAATTGGAACGTAAATTTGGATAAATCTTGTTTCTCATTATGGATTTATGCAATTTAACTTGATTGACAAATATACGTACCTCAGTTTACTTTTGTTCGCATAATTAGTGTACATAAAATGTTTATCTTATTGTTATTTCAATTTTTTAAACTGACAACCTCTCAATATTAATTTATTCTGTGTGAAATTGGTTGATGTATTTAATTCAGCTTCGCACCAATATATCTGTTCAACCTACACTATTGCGTTGACTAAATACATAATCTGGCTTCATTCTTATCACTTTTTATACTGTATATTGTAGTGATGTGTATTGTTATGGGTCACATAAATTTAGAGTTAGAACTAAGAATTGCAACCCAGAAAACAGTTATTTTTTCCCTACTTGTGCTTTGTTTGTCTAGTTCTGAATTATTACCTTACTCATTTTCTCACTAAATTTTATCTAATGAATTCAAACTGTCTGTAGTTCTTAAGAGTTATCTCATACTCGTTGGTGATAATTCAACTCATCAAATACAACTTTTTGTATTTAGCTTTAATCCAAAATCTATGTATGGGAGCTTGCTATGCTAGTCGGCTTACCAAAATGATATGTATAAAACGGGACTTGAACCTACAACCTAGTGGTCAAAAGTTGGACAAATTAACCACTAATTCAGCCACTCACTTCATGATGTACACACTAGGGATTACTCTCGCTTTAAAATTTTTTTCAGTAATAACATGAACGGTGTTTACTGTCAATAATTTTTGTTTGTCACTAACATTTATTCGATATTTCACTATGTTTTCACATAATTTACTGATAATAAATTGTATGGCTCTGTTTACTTAATTTATTCTATTATCGAATTATATAATTTTTAATATGAGAACCGATTTACAACGCATTATGTCGATTTTTGAAATTCATTTTATTCTGTTTATTCATTTGATTATGCTTTTTAAATAATGGATATTCATTAATACAGACAGTACGAAACATACCAAAATATATCGATTTATTGTAACCTCTCGGGATTATTGTCATGAGTATTGAGAGAGGAATATACGATTCTCAATCGTAGATATTTCATTATCGTCAACAATACTATTTTCTTATAGAAAATAGTAAATTAGAAGAGATTAATCTAATACACTCTTCTGTCCTATTCACTACTAGTTAGCGTAAACTGTAATTTGTCAATGAAGTTTTCAAATTTTATTCAGATATCAATAAGAATAAATATGATAATTCTGTGTTCCTTTTACTCTTCATCATATTGACATATTTCATATTCTATATTTTTTGTAAACACTTACAGTAGAATTTCTCTTGCATACCTTATGGTGAAATCAATAAACGATTCTGCTTATTTATTTAATAAGGTTACTAGTTAATTGGTATCAAAGTTTTTTTTCTACCAAAAAACATATACAAACGAATAAGCATGAACTTAGGATGAACTTTATTTACTCGAGTAAAATAGTACATCTGATGAATCTAATATGTCTGTATTTGATGAAATATAACATGTCTTTGTGTAATTTCGTATGACCTTTCAGCTTTTCAATTAATCATGCATTTATGGTGTTCAATGATTAGTGGTTCAAAATTATATGAACTAGAATGAGAATACTGTTTTTGATGAGATCAATAAGTTGTGTAGTAGTAGTAGTAGTACTGCAATGTTTCAGTGAATAAGGTTTATTCGTACAAGTTCTGTTAGTAAATGTATTAGCTAACATGTAATTGGTTCAAATATAATTGTGCTTTAGCCTCCTCTTCTTTCTCCGATACTCTATCCACTTTGATTATTATCAGTATGGGGATTTGTGGAGATTGTTTATTTGTTTCATATGATGTCTGTTTGTAGGTTGTTTTTTGTATGGTAATGTGCTTTGTCGTATTTTCTTTTTCAAACTTAAACTTTCAATTGGTTTTTTTCTGTATCTGTCACCTAAATTTCACAGACTATGTATCTTTATTGTTAGTTTTACTATTCTGCTACTATTATCTTCTAACGTAGGGATTGTCACCGAACTAGGGAACAGTTGACAGGCGGTGTAGGAACTTACTGGTAAGTTGTTTTCTTTAGTTCTAAAGAATTCTCAATCATATATTTAGTTCTAGTACTCCAATTTGGGAGTATAATTCTTCTACTTATTCTGCGAATCAACACTGGCGCAATGCCTTTATTTCTTTGGATTTCAATAGACAATCAAATGTAGATTACAAGGTATGCAATTTTTCCGTAAATTTAAACGAAATTCTTGGTTATTCTCAAATAGCACCATTTCTTTTCATTACAAAATATTTTGTATTGTAAAGTTTTTGTCCTAATTACTGACCTCAGGTTCCAAGTGTTTTTTCAATTTACTCAGTTTACGCAAAGAAATAGTGATGGTGGCCGCGATCTTGGTACCTTAACTTTTTCAAGGTTGATAATAACAGTTTAGTACTTTTCGTTTGTGGATAATTATTAAGACTTTTATAAACTTTTTTTAACTCATGGGGTAATTATTTTTTTATTAATTAGTTTAATTCTGCTATCTATATTTCATTCCTGTAAATCTTTAGGTTAACAACAAATTTTCTACTTGACTAACATGATTGAGTAGATATTTTACTCACCAAGGAGTTCATAGTGTTCTGACAGAATAAATCATTCCTTGTTGGAGTATTGAACAACAGACTATATTTCTCCATAGCTCATTCAACCAATTCATTAGGATATATATAAGGATAATAACAACGAGAAAATCAAGTAGTTAACAAGACAGCTTTTACACCAATTATATCAAAGATGTAATTTTATTTATAATTAGTAAACTGATGTGTTTATTGGACTATATGAAATACTCTTGGTATGCTGATTGATTTTCATTTCCAAGAATAATAATAATTGAATTTATGAGAAAACCACCGTTGTAACGGAACATTTTTAAACCTCAATCAATGTCTCTGTAAATTTGATATGTGGTGTATCTGTATTGATAATTTTTGAAAGGTTAAATTTTTTGTAAACATCATAATCGATTGATTTAAAATACGGGAGCCAGCATTTATTGTGTATTCTGTTATTTAATATTTTAAGCCACTTTGAAATAACTTCAGTAGTTGTATATTATTTAATGTACATGTCTTATAATGATATATCTCCTTTATTGTTGTTGACTTCATTTATAATAAGTTAAAGATAACCGAGAGAATAGGTTGTAGTCTTTCATTAATGATGATATTATATCACAATTAAAAGCGTAGCTAGTAATCCCATTAAAGTGGAGTGATCAGCTGATTAGGAATATTATATCTGTCTACGTGTTGGCAAGATAACAAAAAATTAACTATGCAAGTTGTTTGAAATGGCTGTGTGTCATCAATGGTAATCTTTATAGTTATAAGTTGATCGTTCAAACATTTGAATTTTTAACCTTTTGGTTACTTATATAAAATTAATTTTCATCTAATTCATTAGGCAGTATCATGGTTTTCATGTTTGTCAGTATTGTTCACTTTCTTCTTTTTGCTCCATACTTTACACAGATTAGTGTATGTGTTGTTAGTGGGATGATCCTTTGCATGGATTTGCGTGTTTGTTATTTTTTGCCAATCTACCGTAATCTGTATCTGTTCTCCATATTATTTCTTGAATAAAGCCTGAAGAAATGAATTAAAGTGTTAACGAATGCTCTCTTTCACTTATTTGTTTCTGTATATTTATTTCTTTTCTAGCTCTTGTGAACTAGCTAAGCATCATCGTACTGGTGGTCTTGCAACTGTCTGGTAGGTGTGACAATATTTTAGGGTGTTTATAAGTAAAAATGTGAAAATTGTACTTGGGATTGTTCAACATTTTGGTGAATATTATCTATTATTGTTATTCACAGCGCAAATGATCCTCTCTGGTATTCATCAATATTGCCATCTGATCGTCCCAAAAATACACCATTTTTAGACTGGCAATTAGCTTACGTTTCTTTGAATTCAAATGATACAGAACAGAAAGATTACAAGGTACATCTTTTTCTTTTAGAATATTGGACATTTCACAATAAATCACCTGATTTGTTTAAGATTATATAATAGTTCTAACTACATCCACACGATCTGTTAGTGTTTATGGAACCCGATAATATTTTATTCGTCAAATAGATCCATAATGCTAAGTAAAGTTTTAATTTAACGCTATCATTAGTGAATATGTTGGTTAGTTCCCATCATTAATAAATATTTTGGTTATTTTCTCGTAAGACTGTTCCATTTTACAGATTTGAAAATTATTTAATCATTTTGTCGACTGACTATATATATATTTCCAGTTCTAAGACTGGAAATAATACACGTATTTATTTACAAGGGCTTATCTTAAGTTATTCTGATTTCTCACTTAGTTATTTTTGTACAACTTACAGATTAATGTTAGATGTTGTAGCTAACTTCATTTTTCGAATAAGTAGTTTCTTAGGATGGTATGTATTATTGACTTTCCTAGTTTCTTTAAACTCAGTAATCTCGAAACGTAGGTTACTTTATTTGATTTCAAGTCATTTTCACTTATTGAAGAAATATGTTACTGTTTGATTAACTAATGATTCAAAATATAAAAAAGTGGTATCCTCTCTTTTTTATGTGTTTAAATTATTTGTATTTGTTTATCTAAGTTTGGACCATTTAATGTTCATTTAATCAATTACCTTTAATTATTAATTGATTACTCTCTCTGCACTATCTTTCATTATCTTTATCTTAATTCAGATATTTATTAATGATATGTTATTGCCTCTGTTGATTTGACTGTTTACTTGATTGAACGAATAGTTGTAATGATATTTGAACATTATCTTTGGGAAAAATGAAAAAAATCATCTGTTGTTTTCTCGATCTCGGTATTGATTTATTTTTGTAATGGGTGGAGAAATCTAGGTTATATTTTCCTTTGAAACAACGTAAAACTATACGTCTAACGTTCTAAAATACATTGTTCTTCGAAATTTATAATCTATATATTTCAATTAGTTGGATATCTTACTTACTTACTCCGCCTGTAGCTCTTCTAAAGTTGCTGCCGGTTCCGAACCTGGGTAAAAGAGGTGGGTTGGGCATGGGGTCAACAATCTCTTTTCGTAGGAAATAACCCTGCTAAACGAACACTAACCAGTTGGGTATTTTACCGTTTACCAACTGACCTCAATTATTGAAATATGAACAATCAGGTTGCTTCTCTGTTTCTAAATATAATTACTTAGTTTGTTTATTAAGTGAAATTGTCTGTGGTTCCGTGAGTTTTGCCGTTTACATTCAGGCATTCGTTCAAAGTTGCTTAGATGACGCAATCGACTTATGACTCTTTTTGGTTTGACTAATCTATTAAAATTGTCAATAATATTTATTGAATGTTTTATTGCAACTCTTATTAGCATTTCACTAATAACAGAACTCAATATATTTGTTGATTGCGGACTAATCATTCAGTGTTTTATTTGTGATAATTATAGATATGTTTATGATAGTAAAACTATTTAATAATAGTAAGCAATTAAATAATTTTCTGAATTACAAAAAAACAACTATCATAATTGAGGTCATAAAACGATCGATATTAAACCACCATTAAAAACCTCGAAGCATTGGATGGCTGTTTCATCCTAGTATGGGGCTCCTCAGCAGTTCACACCCACGGTCCCGCACGTGGGATTCCAACCCAAGACCCTTGGTCTTGCGCTCCATCGAATAATCTGTAGACCACTGAGTCGGTATCCAACGGTATTGATGTCTAACTTCAGCCAACCCACAACATTGCGCAACCATCTTCCATTGTCTTTGGTGGGTAACTGTCTCACACTGGGCACGGTAGAACTTCAATGGTCACAGATTCTTAATAAAACTCCGAGGATTACCTCTCTAAGCTAGTTACTAGTGAGCACATGATAACTGTCAGTATAGGGTTGTAGAGATTGCTGGGTCTTATTTGAGAGATAGGAGGTCCTGTGTTCGAATCTTGAATACGGGATCGTGGGTACTCACTGCTGAGGAGTACCACACTAGGACGAAACGACCATTCAATGCTTCCAGGTTTTCAATAGTGGTTTAACATCGACCGGTACATAATCTCAATGGATATTCAACAATCTCCACAACCCTATACTGATAATTAATATAATGAATGCCGGAACTATCCCACATTTTTATGAGGATTTCAATATTCCTTTTTTCCTGGTATTGAATTCTTTTAGAATGTTGTATACTGTGTATATGTGTTTATATCTGTTTGAATTTATCATGTCCTAGTTTAGTGAATTAATGCAATGATTTTTGTTCTAAATGTTAATTTTGCATATGTTCCTGATATATTTGACTACATTCTGTAGGATTATCTATGTAGTATTAAGTGCTTGGGGCTATTAAACAGGGTGAGTCGGTACTACCCTAAAATTAGTCAGTTGTCACTTGAAGAAAGAAATGAAACTGTTTTATTTATGAAATTTGACATTAAACTCTCAAAGAAATTAGTAATACTTCTGTTTTTTAAGATAACGTATTCATGTTTACTGTATTTGCTTAATAATAGAGTAGTATTGAGCAGAGCATTTTTGCTGTATTTTGACTACAGTATTCGTCACTAACATGTGAACTTCATTTTTATTAAATAATTTAATAGTTTACGTAATCTACGGATTTATCCATTCATTTAATCATGTTTTTGGTCATTTTTCTAAGTGTGTCACTAGGAATAAAATTTCCAGTCGTTTCACCTGATAAATACGTCTTGATTTATTATTATACATGGCTCGTTGAGTTTCTTCGTTTATAGTTCTGTAAATGTAAGTGATGTAGTGGCTTATAGGTTGAAGCATTCGGTTATCTATCGAATCTCTTTGGATGTGTTTCTTGTTTAGTAGGTCAGTAGTATTCTTAGTCCTCAAAGAAAAAGCTAAATACAGAAGTCTGTACATATTTACAGTGATAATTAAAACTCAAATAAAATAACCGTCTTTTTTCAATAAAGTGGTTAATGTTCAAGTAATTTGTTATGTTGCGTTATCGTTCAATTTTATGTTACCTTTCCAGTTTGCCTGTAGAATGTATCGTCTGAATAGAAGAAAAACGTTTTTTGTCTCTTTTTTTTTATCTCGATACATTCTACCCATCTGCATTCATTATTGACTTTTATCATTCATGAAAATGACTCATTTTTCCTACCGTTAAATGTGGGCTTCTTTCCTTACATTCCTCTAACTTTTGGGAGTTGAACATTTTAATGTGTAGAGGTATGTAAATGAATAAGTGTGTCTATATAATACATTGTCTCACTTCCTTTGGTCTAACTTTTGTTTGTCCATATAATTTTTTTTAATAATACAATTTTTTGACTATATGTTTTGACTTGTACGTTTCATTTCTTCACAAACTCATAGTAGATGGTTTCTCAACTTCTCTCAGATTCTGATTAGTGCTGTCATTATTTACTTGTTCACGTTTGTCATCTATTGCTAAATATAGCCCATGTTTAATAATGCATTGTTCATGTTCACTATTTCTCACATTCTTTCCTCAATGTGTTTAGTGAAGTTGTCTATTTTGACTATGAATTAAATTATTATTTGTTAGTAGAGAATTTATCTTTGATAGTTCTGGCCGTCACCCTAACTTTTGTTTATTGGAATGTTTGGGGTTGTAAAAGACAACCATTATTTGCTATCTATTCCTTTTGTATATATTAAAAGAAAACATTTACTGTTAGAAACAGTAAACGTTAAAAGGGGATAGACGAATCATTCACCATATGTATCACTTTATTCTTACACACTTGGTGAGAAGATCGTTTTAAAACTTCGTTTCATTGTTGTAACTCACGCTTTATTTGTAGTTAAGTGCTAAAAGAACTAATTTGTTTGTAACCAATATTTGAGAACAATGTATTTCTTCATTTAAATAAATCAAAAGTCAAGAATCTGACTTCCAAATAATACACTGATTTCCTAGAATTAAAAATTTTGTGTATGTCTGGAGTATCACGTCTGACCAGTTCCGCTTATTCTTTTCTTCCCTTGATTTATTGTTTTAAAACTTTGATACTTCATAGTTGCCCACATTCTTCTTCTTCTTCTCTTTTTTACCGTTTTCACTGAATTTCGTATAAACCCGTCTTAATACTGATTTTAACTCCATATTTCTTGTTTCTTGATTTACCTTTTCAATTTGCTCTCGTTTCATCGGTACAATAAATAGATCATGTCGACAAGTGATAGATAATGAAAATGGTCTACCTTCTGTGATTTGGTAGGTTTCCAATTTACTGATAATTCTCGTGTACATATCATCGAGAAAATTAGATAATCAAGAGTCATTTATTAATTATTATTTAGCTCAAATGAACCATTGTGGAAAAGTGATGGGTCAACATCAACGAATAAATTAGAATGGCACAATATTCATATTCCTATTAATACCAATCTTCAATCAAGTGATTTTAAGGTTTGTTTTCTCTCTCTATGTCTGTTTGTATGTTGATGTTTGTTTAATATTACACATACTCTTATTGATTTATTTACTGAATTATTTCGAAAGTATTTACAAACTATTAATAATAATGGCTGTAATGTTTTTCGGTATTTTTTAAACTGTTGGATAAGTTACTCAACTGCTAGTTCATTTGAAAGTGCTTTTATGTTTTGAGAATGGTGTTGTAAGGTTTTACAATTTTTTGAGTAATTGACGGAAAAGTGTGTTTTTTTTATCTCACAAACGGAGAATAGTAGTGAGAATTCACGTTTGTTGTAGGAATTCATTTATCTCCATATTTTTGTAATCGGTAAAATTGTATCATTATAAAGATTGAATTATTTCCTTTCATCTTTTTTCATGAATTTCATTATTGAATGAATGGTGTTAAAACTTGATACGAAATTACCATACATTGATACAGATATTCTTATGTTCACTACGAGTAGCTTCAAAACGCTTTACTTCCTCATGACTTCTTTGAGTACATTATAGTGACATGATCTACTTGAAATAAAGCCAATGAAACTGATATTATAATCTCGATACCAATTAATATAATACTTATATCTAGTAAACCGATTTCAAATTATACAACTTACTATTCGATTCAGTAACTATATTGTTACTGATTATTTATTTTTTTACATAAGATGACTAATATCGTTTGTACATTCAAACTGTTATTGAGCCTACCCGCTTATATCTATTTTGACAAGGTATCTTAAATGTTTCCTTTTATAATATAAAGTATTCATCTATATGAAAGTTAGATCAACTGACTATTTACCATTTTCTCCTTTTATTGACTAATCTTTCATATTGTTTCATTAAGGCTTTCAATCATATTATTATACATTGTTGTCTAATATTAAAATACCTCACTAAAACAAAAACACGGTCCATTTTTAATTTCGTTTGGGAATCATGATGTGTTTATTTGTTTTACTTTGTGTCAAATTAAGTAGTTGAACAATAATCAATCAGAAAAAAAGTGCTGTTTAAGAATTATCATTACATTTTAAAACAGATAAACAAGGTATATACTTTTATTTTGTTGACTATTCTACAGTTATACAGTTAAATGGATGTGGTAAATAATTGACCAGGTTTGAAATAAATACATCTTTTAATGTATAATATGAATACCTTTCTAATTTAGTGGTTTGTTTGTTTCTAGATGCGTTCATCTTTCTGATAGATTATTTTTACATTTAATTATCATACTATAATCAGTATTCATATTTCTTATTGAAGCTGTTGATCATCTTAAATTATTGTTTATTTCTGTCTAAATCAATTCAATATTTACATACATCCTATCTTGAAATGGTATTTATATGTTATCTATATTTATTTATCTTCTTGATCCACTTACTTTTTTTCTGTTTCCTTTCTATCTTGGTTCTCTATTAAACGTGCTGGTTTCTCCATCTCTTAATTATTTCATGTTGATACTAAACTTGAAGTAAGCTATATTTTATGATTTTAAATTTTCTTTGAAAAGGTTACTGTCATGCTTTCTTTGTGGGGGGGGTGAAATAGTTCATACAGTAGCAACACTAATGGTTAGGCTATAATTTATGGACGACCTGGAAGCCATACAAAGCAGTAATCAACACTTTTGAAGTGACAGCTGAGAAAATGGGCACTAATTACAAGTTAACCTGCTTTCTTTAGTTAATGATTTTCAAATAAGTATACTTGCACCTTAAATAATTGAGATTTTTGGTTATTCTTTTATGACAAAGTGAGCAATCAAGTGCCATAGTATTGGAAATCTTGATAGAACAAAACTGGTGAGACTACAATTTATGGACGATCGTTGAGCTATACTAAAGTAAGTTGAAGAATATCCACTTACTGGGGTTAAATAAAGGTTATAAATTACCATGAATAATCAGGATTGTGATTAGCAGTTGTATGTCAGGGTTAGGAATTAAAGTGACGGTTTTCACTACTATTTAGCCGAATGGATAAAATGAATTTCGAGTCAAAATCCAAAATGTGCTATCTTGAGTCTGATTAGTTCGTTCATAAATTATAATCTTTCTATACTAATCGGGAATAAAAGTAGTAGTTTCTATGTTCCGCAGTGTTATTCATTTGCGGTATGTCAAGTCACTCAGTCGATTATATACAGCTCAAGAGTTGACAATTCTGTACGTTGACCTAAGTTGCTAAATCCTTTATGCATAATCGGCTTCCTTCAGTAGTATATCTCGTTTACACTCTATGCGATTATCAAAGCGATGTTGTCTAAATTTCCTAACAATTCAACAGATTGTGAACATATCTGCATGATCATTTTTTCAAAAGTTAATTTTGTTTTTATCTTAACCTAAAATCACCAACTGTCCAAGATGCAATTAGTTTAGATGGTACTTACTTTGTATTCATATTAAAGACATTGAATCGTTTGTAGATGTTTAATTAAGTTTTATTGTTTTTATTATATGCTATTTGTGTAGTTTGATTTGTTACTAGATATTTCTAGTGAAATGTTTCTGCTACATTCTGTTACTATTAATGGTTTGGGAATTTAAACATGTTTTAAGTTGTAGTGTAATACTCAGTTTTAATCTAGTATATGTTTATATATATTTATATACTATGGTCGGTATGTTTCATGGAAATATCTACTTGCTCGTAGATTCTGAGTTATTCGAATTAGTGGTGATAAAAATAACCTGTTCAACTTTATGACATAAAGGTTATTCATGGTGATTATGTGACTTAAATTCGAGTTTTACTGTGAAAATTTTATTCGATCTTCTGAAAAACCTATAAAGATATTTAAAATGGAAACTACTATTATGAAATGAGTTTTATAATCTATCGACTGAATAAAAAGCTATTTAAAAATTCCGAAGTTTAATTTACGACATAGAAATATCCACGGATGTTCTACAATCTATTACATCGTTGTCTTACTAATTCATTTTACGAGCTGTTGTGATAGCCATCTATATAAGTAAAGATTAGGGAGCTGGTAGAGCAGTAACATTGTATATATATATCTTACAGACTTTATTTTAACTGAACATTCTTTATTCACTTGAATCTCATGCTTTCAGTAACACTAATTATATAATGGTTAGGCGTAATATTCAAACGTCTTTATTGAATTCGATATGTTGTAATTTAAAGCTGTAGCGAGATAAGTGATAACTGAGCCTGTAACTCGTTAATTTCTACAGCATATAGGGTTACTTTTAAGTTTCAATGTACTGTTTGTAGAGTACTTTTGTTTGTTTATTAGTTGAGATGGATAGAAAAGGTGTTGTTATTGGATGTTTGATTGTTTTCGAATTTATTCCTTCCTTATACACTTTACTCTTCCATTCATCGATAAGGTCACTATTAACATTGCTGTCTTTGTAGTCGTTGTTAAACCACTCATATCTCGCATATGTTTTATCCCTCACAGAGCATGTCGTAGTCAGACACAGGACGTCCAAGCCCTTAGTGTATGGTAAGGTCAAATAATAATAATAGAATAAAATGACCTGATTTACTTTAATTGCAGCTCATCAGATGTTTTATGGCGCAGCAATTTAAGCAAAGTACATGTAAGTAAAGATAAATGGAATCAAGTTTATGTAAAATTGGATACTTCTCCAACAGTAAATAATCAGATATCAACAAGTTTAGCAGATTTCAAGGTTAGTTTAGCTTATCGAATTAGACCCTATAAAAGATGTAAATATATTGTTTATTTATATGTGTTTACCAAGTGTAAATACTTCCCAGTAGTTTAAGTGAATGTTTTTCATGCCTTGAATTAAGTGTTTAACTGTGGTTTCTGTCTTCCGTATCACAGATATTGTCAAATAATCTAGTAAATAAACTTCTTCTAATTTATTAGATTGTATAGATAACTGTCTGACATTAAACATTGTCTTCATAACTGTTAGTTGCTTAGTTATGAGCGATGAATTGTTATCCCGATTTGATTTTGAATTTGCCTGAAAATATTTCTCGATTAGATTATGTATCATAAATACATTCTTACTCTGTACGTGCCCCAATTATTATATTCATCCCATTTATTTTAGTGGTTTATCATTATTGAAATGTGTAAACAGTACTTAATTATCGAGTTGTATAGAAATGGTTTTGAAAAACCAAGTTTTTTTAAAGTTTTTGCTGTTCGTATATGGGAATTTTTTACTTACAGAATTTATAATTTCATCTCAATTGTAATGAATTTGATATTTGTGTTGGATCATTGCTTACAATTAACATGTTTTCCATCGTATATGAAATATAATTTAAGTATTAAGTTTTTTAAACCGAGGGTTTGTGGATATTGTAGTAATTTTTTGTAATAGTTAGATTCATAAGTCGATTGAAGCTAGGCCATCATGAAAAACTTGGAAACACTGGATGACCGTATTGTCCTAGTACGGTAATCCTCAGCAGTGCGCATCCACAACCCTCTACACGGGACTCGAACACAAGACTTTCAATATCGCGTGCGAATGCTTAACCTCCAGAGTACTAAGCCGGCATCCAACGGTGTTCATATCTAACTTCAACCAATCTACGATATTGCGCGCTCGTCTGTGGTATATATAATAGTTTGAATTAGCCCATTGTGTTTAACAAAACAATTGCTTTTTTTGTACAGTGAATAAGAATGTATTCGAGATGCCTCTTACAGGTCCACTTATCTCTCTTGATGTCGTTCGTTCTCCTTCCTAGATCCTACTTATTCAATAATACATATCTAGTTTGTTTTATTTATCGTAATGAAAATAATGATAAAAATAGTATTGTTTTATGTCACTTTTATGCATTTTCTACTTTCAAATTGCTCAGATTGTTTATGAGTTTATAAGACTTATATTTCTTATAAGATTATCATCATTTTTATGTCCCATGTATTTCGTGTTTACTTTGACACAACACAAAATCTTATGGTAATCTGTTCTTGTAGTTGTAATCCATTTTTATTTTCCCGTTATTTTGCAACTATTCTATCTATTTCTGATTATTTCTTTTCAATCCATCCATTTTTCACAAATTTACACAATAGGTAAAATGTATACTCTCGAAATAACTAACTATAACTTAGTGGTTATTGTATTTAACTTTCAAACACAGAGTTACAAGTTCGAACCTAATGCCATTTATTTCAGTTAAAGTTGTTAGTTACTGTATATCATAGTACTTATATACTATTTGTTTAGTCAATATGTTGAAAGAATTCTTAAAAAGCTAACAAGCTCTACATATATTTTATAATTAGCAGTTTATAAACTATAGTTTAGTGATTCATCATAATACCTGTAAGTCTGAAGGTTGTATTTCCGATCGTGATTATTTTTACTAAACCGATAATTTAAGAACTAGATTATGTATTAAAATATCATTGCATTTAGATAATTGTCTAGAACTTTTTGACTCTTGATAGTATCGGAATTTCCAAAAGATTTACTTACACATTATTATTATTATTATTATTATTATTAATATCATTTAGAGAGCTTATCGAAAACCTTCACTTAAGTTTGTTCAACTATTAAATAGCGGAGCCGTATCTCAGGGACTAAGGCTTTTCACATTCAACCACTAAGTCCTCAGTTGAAATCCTCTTCCATATACTTCACTTTAGACAACTGTATAAGATCTTCAGCCCTTCAACTAAGAGTTTAGCTCGAAGTCAAGTATACAAATAATTACCTAGTTAATAACACAATTGCCATAAAGTCAAAATTTCTTACCACTTCACAAATTCCCGAAAATTAAATACTTTAGTTTATACATCTATTTTAACATGTTAGTTTGTGAATCCTTATAGCTTGATCAACCTTTCATCTGTTTGTGCGTGTTTGTGTTTGTTAAAAGGTCTATGCTGATTTGGTGCCCTCAACTTTGTTCTTTTCATTTCATTTTTAATGTAGTTGTGCATCAGCTTGCTTTAGTAATGCTATTTTTCTTTTCCAATGTCTTAATATATATGAATTTTCCAACGTATTCTAGATCATGTACTCAAGTCAGACGTGAAAATTCACGTGGATCAACAGTTATGTGGTAGGCCGATAAGTCTTTTTTACATGAGATGATTTTTTTTCTTATGAAGTGAAAATGAAGATCTTTGGATTTCAGTAAATGATATTTCTGTTCATGAAACTAAATGGCACACAGTACGAGTTAATTTAAGTGATTCAATGAACTCGTCTGATTATAAGGTAATTAATTATATTTTTATCATTTTAAAAGTGACAACTTAATCCCTGATTTTAAAAAGTTCTCGGCTATTAGACAAGTAAAAAATGACAGAATTATTTTACTCATAATATTTTTTAACAACTGAATCGCATACTTAACTAATAGGCAAATTGTTTTCTCTGGGTATTTTCTTTGATTTTTGTTCGAATCGTCTATCCGACTTTAAACCAACTTTGATTGATCGTACCGAACTTTGTAGGAGCCTATTATCAGAAAATTAATATCTACAAAAATAGGGCTCAAAGATTTGATCTGCTTGATATCTGTTTTGACGCCCATTACGAACAGTGGAGTATAGTTATTTCCAATTTAGGAGCTTAGAATGTGACAATATTGGTGTGTTAGACTCCACTGCTAAACACACTATATAGTTTAAGTAAGCGAGGTGCTTTTCAGACACACAACATTCAGATAAGTAATTAATGTTTTAATGGATCTTGAATGCCAGTTCATTCTTTCTGTTACATGATTAACCCTATGCAATACTAATATGAAGATATCTACTACAAATAGAGTTATAATTGACGTTTTCTTTTAAATTCATTTGTCGTTTACATATTTTCATTAGTTCGATTTCGTGAATCAGCCAATATATCTCGATTAATGTATTGAAGTGTTTGGTGCATACAAACTACATTTGAATATCGAATGATTTTATTACTCAATGATACTTTATAAAGATTATATATATATATATATATTCGTAGTAGTATGAGGATTTATAAAGATTGTAATATTTTGACTGTTGAATCCACGAGTCGATCTAAGCTGGACCATCATTGAAAACCTGGGAGCACTGGACATGAGTTTCGTTGTAGTATGAGACTCGTCAGCAATGCTCATCCATTATCCTGCACGCGGGACTCGGAACCAGGACCTTCGGTCTTGCATGTTTTCAGTGGTGGTCTAGCTTAGATAAACTCGCGAATTCAACTAATATATATATATATATATATATATATATATATATATATATCGTGTATTCGGTAAAACAAACAGTTTATGGCTCCTTGATTTGCGTATAATGATCAAGTCATTAAATTAAATTAACAAAATATATTGTACTTAATGTGATTGAAAAGTTGAACAGTTTCTCAATGTCCTATATAATATATATAAGTGTGGTTCGATATTCAGTATAGGAATACTATTTACTATATTATAGTAAATTATGTCACTCTATTTTTCTCTTTTCTTGTTATATTTAATGTACTATCACACATTAGTAAACAATAACGAATAAATTTATTTTTAGTACAAATGATCTAAGGAATTATATTTTTAAGCGGTGAAATATGTATACCTCTTTCTGATAGACGATGAATTTTGTACTTAGGGTGGTAAGATATGAAAAATTATTACAAATATATTATCATGTGAACTCAAGCAATTTAGTTTTTTTCCACTGTACTCATTTGAATGGTATACGGTCTAGTTGCCTTATGTTTTTCACTTTATAATAAAATTTATATGAAACTTTTTTCAAGTTTATTTTGTATAGATGAAACAAGCAATTGTTTTTTTCTTTCATTATGCATTGTTTTTTAGGCAGTACTATAGATAATTTGCTAATATCTTTAGAAACCTAAGAGATTTAGTGTTTTGATTGCTCCATATTATTATTGTTTCGTCAATAAAGATTTTAGTTTCGTTGTATAAGATTGAGATTTATGCCTTTGGTCATGTTCATTCTTTCAGAGTATATTATTTGTCTTTTCGTGGTTTATTTAAACTACTTTAATTATAATCAGTAATATTGCATTTTGTTGGTTTCTATTCGAACTTGTTAATCCATATGTTTATGTGGTTGGCTACGTACAATAATGCTAAATATCACCAAAAATCAATCTACATGAATAAGATCACGGATTGAAATGTCTTAATTAGTCATTAAAGTTTGTTTGTAACTTTTATTTGCACCTCTTCGAATGTTTGTTCTTGACTTCTAAATATTATTGTTTGTGCTTTACATCCACTTCTCTGTTACAATCTACTCTTCTATCTGATAAAGTATTTGTGTCAATCATATTCTGGTTTTTGTCATTTGAAATTGCTACTATTTATTATTTAGCTCTTGTCGAAGTGATTTGGATCCTAAGACTGGACTTCCTTCCGTAATCTGGTAGGTATCTTTATATAGACATTGGATTGCGATAATTTAGTGCTAATGAACAACTATGGTCAACTCCTCGCCGTGCGATAGCTGATGATTGGGAAACTGTTAAGGTCGATTTAACCCTTTCAAGTCATCACACAGATTATAAGGTACCTGATATCTTTAAAGTTATGATAGTACTACTATCCACTTTTGCACCACTGATTCTATTATGTTTTTTTTTGTTAATGTAAACGTCGTTCATGTATTTGTTCTGCATTGGCTGTCGAAACAAAAATGTTAAGTATGTTTGTTGAATACATTGATGAGAATCTCTTCTTTCTTACTACTTTTTAATTACCTGATACCTTCACTTTTTGTGTCTACTTTAACTTATATAAGTAAGCATTTGTCATGCAAAAATATTCTCTATTATATGATCATTTTGAAATTTTATTCAGATCCTGCACTGAAATTAAGCGTGGACCATCAGGTGGATCAGCCGTTACATGGTAGGCTGTTGAATTTCAACTACAACGATAATTAATCTTTTTATTCAGTGAGAATCAAGGTCTTTGGACTTCTGTTAGTGATAAAACTAATCATCAGAGTAAATGGAAAATGGTACATGTGACATTGGATAATCAATTAGAAAAATTCGATTATAAGGTACCTGTAGAGAGAGAAAAAATATCATTAAAATTAGTTTTAATCTGTTTACCGACCTATGTTAAACGAAATATACGTGGGGCTTTAAATCTAATACATTCATACTCACACATTTGCCTACTGATATTAAGTCAAATTTCAACTGATAACTTAATCAATTAATTTTTCCAAAAATAAATGCGCTTCGGTGTATCTACAATCTTCATGAATGGAAATATATCTAAATTTATATTTCAGTTTTCTAGGCAACACATTTAACTTCCTTAATAATCTCAAAACAGTTATTAGTTAATAATATTGACTGAAAGAAATTGAAAAATATTCATTTTAGAGATACTTTGTTCAGTATTACCTAGAAAACTTTTGTTCACAAATGTGATTGTTTACTTTCTTATTTGTTAAATTAAAAAGTTTCATTTGTGTACTTAAGCGTTGTATATAGGTTCTATTTACTAGGGAAATTATGATTTCAATATTACTTACAAGTGTCTTTACAGCGTATGCCTTGAAACAACTCTTGGTACATTAAAAAATTTGGTCGGATGAAATCGTTGTATATAATGGGACAGTTTTTTCCTATTTTTTAATGTTTCTTCCTATTTACCTCTCATGGTTCTCAATTATCTTTATTTTCTCATGTGTATAAGAAAAAGACTATTGTTATATAAAGTAAGGTAATCTTATAGCTACTTTTGTGATACGGTGATGTTTAATTCATATCTTAAATGCATATTTGTGAACAGGGTTTTAGGCTGCACTAGGTTTAGCGAATAGTAATGTCCGGTTTGTGAGACCGAAATAGATGAACTGGGTCTAGAACCCGTGACTTAATAATTAAAAGTTGAGCGTATTAATTAATAAGTGACCGTTTTACATGATGTCCTCGATTTTAGTCTAATAAGTAGTATCACTACCCTTCAAATAGTGAGTGTGGCAAGTTTAAAAATTTGTACTGAATTACAGAGTTTATTTCCAAATATTGATGATTTAAAGTAAACTCATAAGAAACTGATCGAACACTACGACATCTGTCATTTTCTGATGAATCTGAAATGTATTGGGGCATGCATAGTTGTATTGATAAAAATATTTAAAAATCTGACTATATTCATTGTGTATTTCAGAACTTCATACCATTAAAAACATAAATAATAATTATTAACATTACTACTTATAATCTCTTACTAATTTTTATTAGAGAAGTATGTTTCCAATACTGGATCATTATTTGTATTGCTACTTAACTAGCGTTCTTTTCAACTATATACTTCTTGTTTTTGAACTAATAACCATGAGCGTTTTGTTCTGTTTCACGAGGGATTTTCTCCTTTCTAATATTATGTTAACAGTAATTAGGGAATTTACAAATGTGCATCTCTTTATGCTTTTTTTCCTTCAAAAATGACATGTTGCCTATATTATCCGAGTTCAGTGCATCTTTAAGATGACATTGTTACTATAGTTGGTGAGTTTAATGTTAATCAATGTTCAAATAACTATTTAATATAATTATTCAGCTGAATTGTTGAAAGTACTTACTTGTGTAATGGATATCATATCTATACAATTGGTTTTTGCTCAATTTCCATCAGTTTGTATCGTTGTTTAAAACCCGATGCGGTAATTATAGAGGTGTGCCTAATTTCAACTATAAATTGTAATTTATTCATTTTAATATAGTCTCATATTTTAGACGTTCATCTTTAGATTAAACAATGAGATATCATTCTGTTTCTCATTAGGTATTCTAAATCATCGTTTCGTTTTTTCTCAGATCATTGTCGTACAATCTTTTACTTGCAACTACGTTCTAATCGTGACATTTTTTCCAATTTTGGTAATAATACCCATTCTGATAGTAGATTTTTAAATAATTTTATCTATATTTTTAAATATATTCACAGATAATGTCATAGTAAAGTTGAAAACTAATGAAGTTGTCAGAATTACTATAATGTTAATCAGTTCTTCTCGATTGTCCTATCATTTAATCTTAATTGTTATTCATTGTCATCTAAAAGCAATCAACTTATAAGGATTGTAATTTGACATTCAGTTCGACGTCTGCCAATTGAATATCTCTGAAAAATAAACAACGTACTACCAATTAGATAAACCTTAGGGCTATTAAAGAGTCGGAAACTAATATAGTCTGATTTATCTTTAAAAAAAACGTTTATTAAATGTTTTGGTCACGAAATTATAAACTCAAAAGTTGCCAAGTTTATAAATGAGTAGCTAAATCAATTAACTTTTCCCCATCAGACTACATATTTCTACTTGAATCTGTATATATAAGTTTCGACACCCACGTAACATCACTATTCGTTGCATCAAAACATTTGATTCAAAACATAATGTATAATACACCATACGTAGTTACTAAGTTGCTTCATTTAGCTTATTCCAGCGTTTTAGTATATTCATGAATTTTCTATCTTTAATTAATATTATGTTCAATGGTCTTATCTACCAAAATTTCATAATTTGTAGTGTGCTATTACCAAGCCGACATGGGTTACTTTAGCACCCGAACATACTGATTTATTTATTCTTCTTGAGTCACATCTTTACCTTTCAAATATTTGTTTATATTTTTTTCCTTTATGACCTTGACCGTTTTTACATGAACGTATGTGTCCATAGTATACTCTATCATCACATATCTTCAGCTTATTTTTGTCTGGCTAAATATTGACTCGAATTTGTTCGAATCGAGTTGGTACACTTACTCCCCTTGGTCTACCTCTTCGGTTCGTTTCTCTGATTGTCTGTCTGGATCAGCGAGCGTATGAAATATACATATCCAAAATTCATTCTAGTATTTGACTGATTCCTTTATTGTTTAATGAGAATGAAGTCCATAATTACATACGACGGTTATTGGGAAATATATTTCGTCAATATTATCATTCGATCAAATGGTAGTCAGATCAATGGGTCACAAAACTGTAACTCCACCTAGTTTTTTACTTATAGCACTGGTTTGTTATAAAATGTGGACTATTTTGACAGGTTTTCAACTTTTGTGTCATTGGTAAATAAAAGAATGCTTGAACCGTATGTTTGATTGCTCTCAGGGACCCATGAACATAAAGCCTACTAACCATCCTTTGCCCTTTCTTCTCTTCTCTCTCTAATTTTATTTCTTACTTTTGTTGCTTAGTACGTTATTGTTTTCAAACACGCAATTTTCATCTTTTCCTTTACCTCACCCTTGCTTTCTATCTGCCTATTTATTGTTGCAATAACCATAATATAGATCTTGTCTTTCTGTTCAACGTGGATTTGATGATACATTGGCTGTGACTTGGTATGTTTTTTTTTATGAAAATAAAATATGAACAATGAAATTTCAGTGAAAATAAGCGTTTATGGAAATCACAACATACAAATGCTAATGGTACTGATAATAAGGTCGGTCAACCGTTTAATAAATGGAAAAATGTATTTGTCCAGTTGAACAATTCAGCAAATTCAGATTACAAGGTGTGAATTGTTTAATATGTTTAATTTATTTGTGGCTATTCTTTATCTACAATGAAATTTTCATTAGAAAAATATGTCAAAGGTTATAGGTCGGGAATACCCGTAAATCAAATAGTCATATGTAGTTTTATTTCATCGTTACCAATGGAAAACCTTTTGTCGTTTTAACCTTGGAGTTAAAACAGTCATTCTACTTTGAAGATTATTATTAATTTGGTAATTAAGATCACTAAAATAGATTTCGCGTGAATACATGACTTTTCTTTATTTTTCTATTTTATCGGTTGGTTTTTTATATCACAAAGACATTTTTAGGGATCAGTTGAAGTTAGACAATAACACCGTTGTATGTCGCCTCAGTGGTCTACTGGTTAAGTGCTCTGGCGCAAGACTGGTAGGTCCTGGGTTCTAATCTCGCGAGTGCGGGATCGTGGATGCGCACTGCTGAGGAGTCCCATAATAGGACGAAACTGCCGTCCAGTGCTTCCATGTTTTCCATGGTGGTCTAGCTTCAATTGACTCACGCTTTTAACTATCAAATTACAATTTTATTATCAAGGAATTGTAGCTACTAAAAAATACACATATATGTAACTCATTTATAGCAAGTTTGTACTCTATTGTGGCGTGACGTACAATGTATTTTTCCTCCTAATTCCAGTTTTTTCATAAGTTTTGCTAAAGTAAAAAAATTGTTCAAGGAAAAAATAAATTTATACTTTAGTTTTTAAGTAACAGATTTTTACTAATGATTAACCTCGTCAAGATTTTATCTCAGCGTTAACTCTGTTAAATTGTTATCGTGAACCTGTTGTCGAATTAGATGTCAATTTTTACACCCAATAGGTATGGATACATATACATGAGTTTGGATATAGGTGACTAAATTCAAAGTTTTTTACTTAGTCGTATAGATTTTTTTAATATTTAATCGGATAACTCGAAAAAATCGAACAAAGGACTATATTTATAATTATGTTGTTCCACTAACTTTTTCATTGTTCAATGAACCATATTGTTTATACGTAAACTTTCTATTTTGTCTATATTTCTGATACCTTGACGTTTGCTGTCATAATTTCATTTTGGCTTGTTGATATGACATGGTAAATGGAATGGATGCACTTATCTACGAAGTTCTACGTTGTTTACAACTGATCGATTAACTGGCTTTTTCAGCTTTCTCTGTTTTTTTATATCTTTACAAGACTTTCTACATTCTCTACCAGTTGACATTATTATACCCTTTTATTTCCATATTATGTATGATTGTATTATCTTTCATCATATGATATTATTGTAGATCGTGTACTGCTGTTTCACGTGAAGTGGAAAATGAATTTTCTGTTAATTGGTAGGAAATTCTTATTATTATGATTTATGCATGAATGATGTTTCTTGTATAGTGTCAACAAACGCTTGTGGATATCTGATACACAAATAGTGAATAGAAATGAATGGAATTCTATCGCTATACAGTTGGATGATACATCATCCGATTACAAGGTGTGTTTATTTGTAGTAATTAAGTAGTTGTTAGATATCTGAACTTATTTTTTCCAGTCTTAATGGGTTTAAGAATATTTCATTGTGAAATTTTTTACTGAACCATGATACTGTACTGGAAAATATAAAACAAATAATTCAATTAGATGTTCATGTTATTTAATGTTGTCTCCCCCTTTTTATGTCAGTTCCGTTGAATGAAGTACTTATTCGAATGTTGGAATTATGAAGCAATTGAGATTGTAACAAACACCCTACAGTAATATTAATTCTTAATTATAGATTACATGTTGTTTTTATATATTTTGTTGGCTTTATTATTAGGGTAAGAATATTCACTCGTTAGTCATTGATTTCAACTTATAACGAACCATCAATTCGTAACTTCGAATTTTTCTATCATTTCTCTTACAGAGTATCCACAATTTGATTTGTAATTGAATTAATTATAACACCACTGTAACTCTACATAATCCAAGGTCTTGCATTACTCCAAGTTGACACAGGCTTATACACTCGTATTTCGACTAAAGATCGGTACATAGCAATAATAATTGTTAATACTTATTTTTACGTTGAATGTTACACATATTTGTTTGTTAAGTTTGTGTGTGCGTTATTTATATGCCTCAGTCTATTGATTTGTCTGTTATTAGAATATGTATTCTTAAATGTTTTCCTCTTCAATTCTAATGTTCTGTTTCTGTTAACCGTCTTTCTCTGACATCATGAATCTTTCCATTCACCATATTTCGTTTTTATTACCTACTTAATAACGATTCTTTTTTTAATGAAACATTAGATCTTGTGTAGCATTCAAAGACCAAGTGGATAATGAATTTGCTGTTACATGGTAGATTTTTATTTGTACACTTTGTGTAAACTTTTGTTTCATGTATATATAATGAAAGCAAAAATAAACAGTTATGGAATTCTGATACAAATCAAATGGTGAAATCTGAATCGAAATTCATATGGAACACGGCATTCATCAATCTTAGTAGAGACACGGAAAGTAATTACAAGGTGTGTATATTAGTGCTTTTCATACCTATTACTTTATAGGCATGATATATATATATATATATATATATATATATATATAATCATTTCGAGTGTACTTTCATTGCATAGACATAAATCTTTGTTTATTTCTACCCATGATCGTTTTCTAAAGTGCATACTGATAGATAATTAACTGCATCACACTTGACACACATAGACACTTCTGGTCATAGCTTCTTGCCATAACTCTGGGCATTAGCTGCTGAAATCAGCTGTTAACGAAAACAAGACTGTTATTACCAGAAGGGTTTTTGAGATTTCTGGTTTTGATAGTTAGTACAATGTATTGATTCTCTTTAGGTACCCAGTGGAAACCAACATGCCATTGGACAGTTGTTTCTTCTTTGTATGAGACTCTCTTGAATTTTATGTAGAATAAATTTGAACAATAGCATAAAAATCAGACTGTAGGCATTAGATTGTAAATCTACAATATTCACTTTGTTGTAGAGGTCTTACTTAATCATATTAAATTCAACTGAATTATTAGTTGGAAATCAAATGCAAGTGACAATTCAATTTTAACTTCTAATATCTCTGATAGATTTATTCATGTTTTTCTAATATTCTCCATTTTCTTTTCGATTTCCTTGTATTCTAGCTACTATTATTTCGAAAATTCTCAATGTAATATAACGAGTATTTCACTGTGATTTAAAGTTTTTAGGTATTGATTTCCTTTCGACTAAGTTTACCACACTAAAAATATATGGATCTTACATCCAATGTTCAGTGTTTATTTTATCATAACAGTAGTGTACTTTTTATGACCATTATTTTGTACGGATCTGACTATGAAATTTTTTAAACAATACTACTAGTCACACTTATCTGTAGATATGTCTCATATGTATATATTATCTAAGTCATGGCAACATTATGAACCGTTTAGTTCGTGCTAAATGTATTCTCTAGTCTTGTAATAGATGTTGGTGATCACTTAAATTTATCATGTAACAAAAATACTGGTCGGAAATACCATAGGACGTTTTATTTTATAGTTAACATCGCAGACTCTGTTAGATAACTGTTAGAAACTAGGTAACATTAATCAGCGGTTTATTCTTGGTATAAGACTCTTCCCTCAATTTTACGTATTCACGATCCAATCGGCAGTCAAACGTAAGACCTCAAGCTCTGTCAACGAGCTCTTAACCTTCAGACTGTTGAGCTGTCGTCTAATTCTTTACATGTTGAACCTCAATCATTTCGCGATATTGTGCAACTGACAAATGTTCACTGTTTCATGGTTTTTTTATCGTTGTCTAGCTGGAGTTAATCCTTGGTAAAAACCTTAATATTCAACACTCTCTACAAACTCTCTATATTACTAATGTTTTCTTCATTGTTAGAAACCGAGACATTCAGCGGGTGTATATTTGAAAAAGGTTGTTCACGGCATATAATTAACAAATTCACAATTTTTGTTATCATGTTAAGAGAGAATACTATTCTAATTAGTCACCATTGTTTCATACTCTAAATTTAATCCATTATTCCCCCTTACGATAAGAAATAATTACTTCTCTAATAGGTTGGGTGGGGGGGGGGGGGAGAATTCTCTTCGCAACAGGTTAATTTTCTAAAGTTATGTAACTGTCTTGTGCATATAAATTAATCGATGTGATGATAAATTCATAATTATGGATGTTCAAGATGAGAATGATATTTCTGTAATGTAATTAATATAAGGTAATCAAAAAATTCAATCCTTTATTTCACTTGATTTGTTCACGAAGATTAATTTCTCTCCCCACATATGGTAATATGCTGTTTAGATTATTCCTATCACTGCTACTAGAGCATATTTCATCGTACTATCAATTTTTACTTCGTCTTTGTTAGGTTCGGTTATCTATACTACACTATTATTATCATTAATTTCTTGTCATATATGTATACATTTAAAAATAACTATATATTAAAATAGTTTAATAAGAATGTACCTTAAAAAGTATCCCCTTCACTTTCATATCCACGTAATAGAAGCTTTTAATATTACAATTTAAACATTTGTTACGTAAGAATTCAAAATATGAATTTATGTATGATACAATTTATAAAAATCTGTTTATTATTATTTTACCATCCTTCATATTGATTTCTTTTGGATGCTGTGTTGGGCTTGCTGTGTTTTGTATGTTATAGTTGTAATATAGTATTAGAATGGGACTTGTGGAGACTGTAATAGTTTTAATAGTTTGTCATCTTGATTGAATATCTATTCTTACTTTTATCTCTTTTACAAATAGTTTATCTTTCAACTTCCAGATTGTTTGCAACTTTATTGATAGCAATAGTTGAAGCTATAAATTTTAAATATATTATTGACTTGTTTTATTCCTACAGATCATGTATTACAGTTCAGAAAGGACTAAGCGGTGATACATCTCTAACATGGTAGAGTTGCATTCATTATCTTTTTATGAATATAAATTATATTTTCTAGTGATAATAAAGGTTTATTCAAATCTGGGAATCAACTTTCATCTGATGAATGGTTAAAAATTATGGTTGACTTACCACCAACAAATACAGATTATAAGGTATGATGATTATGGAAAGTTATGAAATATTCTAATTATAGTGATTTTATCATCATTATCCTGTTAGCTAGAGTAATACATTGATGTGATAACTAAAGGTTATAACTAAATCACATGACCATAGATATACTTGCTTAATCTTTTTTATTACGAATCAAAAATCAACAACATGATTGTATTATCAAAAAGATACAGAGTAGGCAAGAAGTTCTTTTAGATCATTCGGTTGTATCTGTCTTTTTTCACTGCCCAATCATGACCTATCCTGATGGTAAATAACATTTAACTGAATTCGCTTAATGTACTGGAATTGTACTGCTTAAGCGTTGATTATTCCGTTTTCTTTTATAGATCCACTTAATTGGAGGTTATTTGTTAATTTATTTGCAGCTGAGATTGTTGGTTTTTTTCATTGTTGTATTAAATCATCAACGCTTCTATTAGTCATACATTTTACAGTCCTTAACCATTAACTATTGCTTATTGAAAATTTCCCATTACTTTAGCGATCTATTTGAATGTATATTCACATAATTTTTTTTAAAAATGATTTTGAAACAGGACTATTATGATTAAGTAAGAAACTAATACTCTCAACACTTTGAACTTTATTAAATAACACGCTCTATGTAGAGTTAACAGGATTAACGATTATTTTCGCAAATGACCAAGGTACAGTGAATAGTTCCTTTATTCCTTAATTATTTGCTTATGAGCTTAGTTATCAATTACAATGTTTTTTTCCACAAGTTTTCTTGTTAGAGTTAATGATATCACTTGGCTCTTCATGTCTCAAAATAGTTTGGTTGCATTTTCATATTTTCGGTCATTAGTGTTCGAAGGTTTGCTAATGATATTTTTAGAACACTATCTTTACTTCATAATGTAAATTATCTTTTAGTTATGCTGTTATTTGTTTATACGTTTATCTTTCTATTATCGCCTACTCGATTAACTGGGGAATACATTGTAAGAGGTTATTCCTTTTTTTGATAGCAATAGAATATCTCATGATCAGTTTTAAACCTAAATCCTCATAGTCTAGATCTGATTCAGCTAAATTGTATAATTATAATTTATAAAACAATTGTTCTTCTGAAGTGTTTTTATGTGTTTGTATAGAGAGACTAAAGTGTTAGATACGTTTGTTGTATTGTTGAATGAGAGTATATTGAAGTAGAGTGTATGATTGATGTGTTTATTTTTTCGCTTTCCCCTTTCACCGCTGACGGTTTCTACAAGTAATAGGTTATTATCTATCTATTGCATATGAATTGAATAGTAAATATTTGCACAATTTCTCCACACTTTTTCTAATATATCTTATTATGTATATATAGATCTTGTAAACCATCTCTTGATCCAGAGACTAGACAATTCGGTGTATTTTGGTATGTTTCTTGTATATTTATATATAAATATGTATCATATATGTGTCTAGTGGCAACGCGCAATTATGGAGTTCATCTAATGACAAACAATTTATGCACACAACAACAAAATGGCTTACAGTCGTAGTGAATTTAAATTCAACTGATCAAGATTTCAAGGTAGAGTGGTTTAATGACTCATAGTTAGTTAAACTTCATTCTTTTCCCATTTATATTCCTCTCTTCTTAATTTATTTTGTTTGTTCTTCGACTTCATTTTTTCGCTGACTTCTTAGTTTTCTTTACTTTATTCGAATGGCTATTTCTCGTAATATAATATCGTTATTATTTTTATCATAAATTGAGAAAGGTTGTGTGTCTATTTATGTGTGCTAAGAAAAACCAAGTCCATACCAATAGGTTTACATATTAAGTTGTTTAAAAATTCCCTTCCTGGGTATTCAATTTTTCTTTTTAAATGGCATTTTATCAATGAAAAGTGCGGTTCATTAATTTGACCATAGTTTAAACTATAATTTATTTCTTTTTATGCTGACATAATATTTGTACAATTATTTTCATGTTTACCCCTATTTCTAATTCTTACTTAATGTTTAAAATAATTGTCATAGCTTCTTTTTTCCTATTTCGGAATTGTGACTTAATTATTGAAACACTCAAATATATGACATTTGAACCTTACCACATAAAGCTTGGTTTCGTTAGCTAAATAGTATGGATTATTGTCACATATAAAGTGTGGTCTCTCAAATCGAGTGTATAAGTTGTAATTGAAATAAATCGTTATTATTATCACTATTATTATTATGACTATTACTATTTTCATAGTTACTATTATTATTAGTAGTACTAATATTGTCAACATTATTAATTATTATTATTATTGTTCTTGTGGGAATTTATTACCCTTTTTGAGTTAATGACTAAGGTTTCATGAGGTCCCTTTTTCTTTACCACAAATACTAAATTTCATATACATAAACAATATTACCAGTTACTGAAAAAGTTGATTTATTTTTTTCAGTAATATTCTAAATATTATTTCATCATGCTTGAATAAAAATGCAATTTCTAGAAAATATTATTTATCAGAATAAGACATTATCCTGTTATTCATTTTCATCATTTTGCATAGTGTTGATTTTTGTCAATTCTTACTACAACATATCATGTATAACGTAGTGGGTCACTTACGTCCGGTCGCATAGACTATCATCTTACTTATTTCACTATTGATTTGTCACTAAATAGTGTCCAACGTCACATTTGTCTAGTCCTTAATCGAATTGTCTATCAAGTTACGATTTTATCACAAGTTCAAGTAACTCGATATCTCTTGCACTATGTTGAGATATTAGTTGGTTGAAAGTTTTCATCAGGGAAACCTTGCTATCTACCACTCTTCATTGAAGTAAAGCTTCACAGCCGATTGACACTAGTCCGACTCCAACGGATAGTATCAGTTTTATCAATATCTCAGATCCGTCTTGATGACAAATGCCAAATTACACAAAACCCAGGTCGAAGATTACCTTCTGGATCACCTCCGATCACCTGACTTATAAACCGTTAACCACTGATTCCAAACATATCAGTGGTCTGATATAATTTACAATAGGTTTGGTTTATGTTTAGATAAATACTAATGAAATTTTCACTTTATAAACATCTAATACTAGTATGATTCATAAGTTTTCACATGGATCTTGTATAATTAAACATTTTAGTGCTTAAAAAATGACTTTTCGATTCCGCCTGTTCATATCGAGTTCTTTTTCTAGTATAACTATTATTTTAGCAAATATATGAACGAACTTGACAGCATATATAACACTTAGTATCTAAGTACAAATACCAACCAATATACCATACCCAATATAAATAATTCCCTTCTTAAGCGAAAGCAAAATGTTAGGTCATTTAAAATTTTATAAACATATTATTACATTTACCTTAAGGCTCAGTTTATTCCAGTTATATAAAACAACAACCCCAGTCATCCCATGCTTTTATCAAATCAGTTGACAATCAAAACTATTCTCAGTCTCATTATCTATAGGCAAATATGCTCCAGACGTTTTCTATAGTTTATAAATCACAGTAACAATCTATATCATATATATATTGCCTACAAAAAATATTTTTTCCTACATTTTTTCTACCTTTCAGCTGATATTAGAAGGTACGATTCCTGCTGGCTATCCGGATGCTAGAATCTGTGTTGATAATATTACTTCTTATACTGAACCATGTAGTGGTAGGTTATATGAAGTAAAATCATTTTGCGTGATAACGTTTTTGCATTATAGGATATTATATACTATACTATTTCGTCTGTAGTTTGTTTCTGTAAGAAAAACTCTTCATTGGGTAGAATGCAGTCATATAGTAGTAGTTCATTTAACCTCCCTCTTTGTTTTCGTGTGTGAAACACTTGATTTTCAATCACCAAGTTGTAGACCTAAACTTTACTCCACATCCTACTTCTATTGAATAATATCACCAACCTGTACAAAAAATGTCATTATCTAAGCTGAATACATATAACCTATTTATAATTAGTGAAGTACATCTAAAATTTAGAAAGTTGTAAGCCATTTTCCCTAAAAGATTTTTCGTTTCATTATTAAACTGTATAATGTGTTGTATGTTACTCATTTTTTTCGAACTGTAGTCGAATCTATTTTAAAAAAGTCACTCTTCACAAACAACTTTTCTAATATACCTGGAAATATTGCCTCTTTCCTTTTACATGTAGTGGGCTTCTTCATAGGTTCTATTATCTCCGAAGTGATTCAGATGTTTTATTATCACCGTAAAACAGTGGATTTAACATTAGTGCCTAATGACGGTCATAGGTACAACATAACCATAGCTTTTAAAAATATCCTGCTGCTTCATAAACTTCAAGCTTGTTCGAATGCTAAATTTGAAAACAATTTCTTCTTATGTTTAAGATCCTCACCAACTGATTTAGCTCAAGATTGCTTATATTATCATGACAAGATGTAAGTAACCATGAAGGTGAACACTAAATAACTTTTATCTTGAAATCATTCCATTTTGGAAATGAATCAGATCATTAGTGTATCAACTTTCTCCCATTTATATGATGAAGCAATATCATTAGCATTATGAATATATCATAAAAAAATTTTTATATCCTTATTTTTCTCGTGTAGCTTTGGAGAAAGCATCTGCACCATTGCCAAGTCAATGGAGTTGGGCACAATACTTTGGATTGACATTTGTTGGTGCTTTGATCTTAGGTTTATTAATACCAGTGTTGTTTTTGGTTATTCTGATTTGGGCTTGTCGTCGCCGTCATCATGCTATGCATTCAAACTATACAAATAGTAAATTATTTTCAACAAATCTATGGTATTACATTGGTGGCAAAGAAATATGTGATGATCCAAATGGTTTTCGTGGTAGTTCAAGTATGTTACGTTCAAAACAATTTAACTCACCGTCAGCAACTGGTACTTTATTGAATGGTGGTGGTGGTGGGCATCATCTGATGTTGAGTAATGCTGATGTAATGGATTTACCTGATGTAGTTGTACCAGGTGGACGTGTAGTGGCTTTTAATTATTCCGGAAATACTTTAGGCGGCAACACACTTCGTCATAATCATAATAATGCTGGATATACAAACACAAATTATCTGTCAAATGCACAAAATAATCAGGTTATGCTAACAAATGTTAATGGGACAGTTTCACTGAATAATTGTGGTACAAATGTTACTACTGTTGCACGCACTGGTCAAAATACAATGCCGTTAGTGTCAAATGAACTTATTCAACAACAGTCACAAAGTCAACAACAAAATGAAGCTTACAATTACCAAACGAATCCGGTTTTTGGGGGTATGTTGTGCTTACGAAGAAAAATGGAATGGTTTTTTTATTGTTTGTTGCTTAATTACCAATTAGCATTGTAAACTCTTTTGAAGTACATCGTATAACATTTAAGCTCATATAAAATTCTACTTCCAGGTTAGTCTTCCCTATATTTCTGGTCCGTTCATATTGGTCACTGATTAAGTGATCACAATCTTAATACGATTAATTCGCTATACACATACTTGATATATGAATTATGTGACCACTTCTTTATCCCAATATAAGATGGTAGTTAATTGCAGTCTACCGTAAACTCTGGGTTTAGGTTTCATGTTGATTGGCACTCATCAACAGGGTGCACATGTGATCGTGAAGGAAGTGTTGCTCCCTAGAGGATCCGATTTCCTGTCACCCATCTCCATAGTCCGTGAAGCTATTTTAGTGAACGAGAACACAGGTGGGGACAATCGAATGTATTTGAACGTAAAGTTACAGAACATCTTACTAAAGTCTGAAAACCATACAGTAAGTACCGAATTTGCAAAATGTCAACCAATTGTCTCAAACTTGACTGTTCCTTTGCAAATACCGGCCAATCGTCTCAGACTTCATTTCGATAATGCAATAAGAAGACGAAGATTATAGAACTATGTGATATATTAGCGCAATACATTTCGAACAATCTGATCACATATATGCTTGTTAAGAACATTTATTTATAAAAATAAAAGGTCAACTAGACTGGAAATGAGGGTAAGAATAGACAAGGATAATAATGATAAAATAATGTGAAAACAATTTGACACCTAGTCACTCTGGATAATAAGCATATATTACCAGGGTAGGTTTAAGGAGAGAACAAACTGTTTTTGAATACATAAAGGGGGTTTGAATTTTCGTATGGCTAAGGCTTCAATAAACCTCAGTATACGCCCTTTTACACTTTTCAACAACACAACGAAAGCCGAGTTAAGATCAATCTTATGACCTGTTTCGATTATATGTTTGGCAATAGAGGATGATGGATGTTTATCCTCTACTATTATTGTTCTTTTGTTTCCGAACCAATCACTTTTTGTCCCCGTTCTCTTTCTTCGATCTTCTTAACCTTCTGCCTCCAGACATTTCACTTTCGATTGGTGGTATATACTACTTATACCTATCGACATCAGTAGCACACACCACACTATCACTGAGCTATCCGGATTGTGATAGATCTCTTTCAGAACTGAGTCATATTTACAACTGAATGGTCGTTAAATAAACACCATTGTCATTTATGTCGTCCTCCTTAGTGCGAATGCGACTGTCACATCCGAACGGGGAATAAGTGAATGGTAACTGCTAAGAATGATTTATGGACTATTATTATATACATTCCCATCGGATAACTATTAAGTAACTAAATTATATGTAAATTCATATTCCTTTTTATCATAAGCTCTCATTTGACCTGTTGGTTACTGTTATACAGTTTACCATTCTTGATTTATTCCCAATCTATTAGTAACAGTCTCCTATACTCACAGCCATTTTGGGTTTGGTCTTGTGTGATTATTACTTTTTATTCTATGGTGCAATGCGGTCTGGTTTGCTTGTATATAAACCACGTGTGTCTGAAATATACGATTCATACAGTGGGTGTTGATATTTGTGTTCTGGACCCAACAAGAAGGTTTAGGCGAGAAGTTAATATTTAGAGGGCTAATAAGGATTCAGAGTTGACTCAAGGCTGCTAGTGTTGGTTGATGTGTCATTAGTCTAGCGCAGGTACGAGGTCATAGAAGTCTGCATTCTGATTGACCATTTTGCCAGGGGGGCAAAAGTGATAAAAGCGACCAGCACCAAGAAGGACTCGATATTCATGTCAATGATCGCTACTCAGTGATTGATCAGTTGTGAAATTTATCCTAGTAGTTTTCCGTAAAGTTTATTCTTTGATAGTTATAATAACTATTTCACTTGTATCCTGTTTTTCTCTATTCATAATTATTATTCAGAATCTGTCTCTATGGCAGTGATGACAGCCAGTCAATCTCCAATGCTAATGACACAATCTATGGCACCAAATTACGGCTCTGAAGCGAATCATGTTGCTCAGTCAAATTTTTCTAATGTAAGTAAAAAGTGTTTTTTAAACTGAGAAGAGAGATGACGGGGGTTATGTAAATTCCACATGAAAGATTTCAGTGGTATTGTATTTTTCTCCAAGGTAGATGATTTATATCATAAAAAAACGTAAAGTGAAGAAATTAAAAAATAATTTGATCCATGGACAAAATCAGTGTTAGGTATTCAGTAGTTTAAATGATGGAAACTCTACGCAGCTAATTATTCAGTTTTAGTTTTTAAAATAGTTATGGTGCTGAGGTTGCAGTATTCAGATGTAACTTCTCGAGGTATACTTTTATATATATATATATATATATATATATATATATACTACGAAATAGTTTGATGAGCGAGTTTTTAACCTTAATCTGTGAAGTCATCTGAGTTACATTTGAGGTATTTACTCGCTGATAACAATTTGTAGGGACTGCACTGCAAAAATCGCTCGAATCTGGATATGAAGACAAGTATACTTCAGCTCAAATAGTCTTAAGACGTCATTCTAGAGCTCAAAAGATTTTCGACCCGATTCCATACGAAATTGTAAGTAAGCACTTCGGAGCACGATTTTACGACGGTATAGTTGTGTAGTGATTCCATTTTTTTGTTGACTTCCAAGCTAATGTCAATTTGCAATCGAAATCACCTTCAAATTATTAGTGAATACTTTTGTTAATTCCTGTGAATTATTTTCTCTGATCCTGTTAATTTTAAAAATTCATGATATAAAAATTCTCGTTTGCCTATTAAGTAATGAAAATACAATGCATTTCTTCCTATATGCCTTGTCTAAATTAGGATAAATAAATTACTTGTACATGAAATCAATATTAATCCAGTAGATAAGTACAGGTATATTAATTGTTAAGTCATGACCAGTGTGTAAATATTATTTGTTTTCTTGGTCAAAGTATTAACATAATGTATAAAATCCACTTTGAATATAAATTAAAGTAGTAGTTAAACGTTTCTACTAATTATAAGCAAAGATGGATGGTAACTAGCAATGGAGCCGAGGATGTGGATTTTGTCATATTTTGGACTCAATTGAAGTTAGACCACCATGGAAAACCTGGTAGGTCCTGTGTTCGACTCTCGCGGGTGCGGGATCATGGATGGGCACTGCTGAGGAGTCCCAGAATAGGAAAAAACGGCCGTCCAGTGCTTCCAGGTTTTCCACGGTGATCTAGCTACAATTGACTCATGATTTCAACTATGAATATACTGAAATATCCACAAAAACCCCTTCTGATATTTTGGACTCGTCAACTAGATGTACCTATATCCCAGAGTTAATTTTCGCTCCGGGACCTAGACCCATTGCCTTTCGCATCAAACACCATCGCGTTATCCACTTAGCTACTGAGTCCAGATTACCACTAGCTTGTGCAATGGGGTGAAGTTTTAATTCGTTTTTGTATTGTTTGTTCGGATCTTCCCATTGATGTTTAGGACTTCAACTGATCAGTTTCTTATTTGCATATGTGCATCCTGTGCAGATAGCCTCGATATTTCCTTGAGTCTCGATGTGAATATCTCTTTGATGTAGGTGCATCCAGTTGACGAGTCTTAAATAGGACAAAACCTGCGCCCTTGTCTCCACTGCTAGTCACCATCCATCTTTCTTTATATTGCTTGTGACCTAAGGCAGTATCGAGATAATCCTCACAGGATGCACATATGCCAATAAAGGACTGATCAATTGCAGTCCTAAACAACAATAGAAAGTTTCAAACAGGCAATACCATAATGAATTACTTTCTAATAATTGTTTACAATCAGTAAACCATAGGTAAAATATTTTGTAAAATTTTAAGAACTAAAAACTTATTATCTAATTACTTGCCTTTGAATTTTTTCATACCATAGACTAATACTCAACAAATAAATCAATTAAATCCAAGTGGTCAAGCATACAACAAACCAACAGTACAACAACAGCACCATCAACCACGTGCACAATCGCAATATTTTCCCCCGACTCAACAATCTCAAACGAATTTAATTCAACCACAACCACAAATAGCTCAATCATTTCAACAACCGTCTAACTTTCAATTTCAGAACCAACCTCAACAACAACAACAGTTAGTGGCTAACCAAACACCTGCTTCTAATCAATTTCATCCACAACAACAACAGTCGGTACAACAATCACAACAACAGCAGTTTTCTTTACCACCGCCACCCCCAACATGTCAATTGCATCAGATGAATCTTCAACAGGCTACAAATTTACCATCACAAACACAACAACAAAATCAACCTGTTTCTTTTAATCAACAATCAGTTAATCATCAGTATCCATTTCAGTCACAACCATCACAAGTACAACAACCAATACCGACTGATCAACGAAGACAACAAGTAGTGAATGGACAAGTACAAACATCTATTGCTGTTGTTACTGCACTTACTGCTCCCACTCCACTTGGTACATCACAACAAAATTGTCAACCTCTACAACAACAGCCTAACACTAATACTACAAATCCTGGAAATAATAATAATAATTTGAATAGTGGGAATGCATTAATAATAGCATCGAATAATCGTTGTTTATCTATGTCACCAACTTCGATTGGAACTGATTCACTTACTGAAGCTGATCAACAAGCGGCTATGGCTTTGTTAGCTGCTGCCACAGAAGGTATGGATACATTTCGAGAAAATCAAACAACACCGAGTAGTTTACAATCTCCAATTCCAATAGTCAATAATAACATCAGCAGATTAGATTCATGCCTAAATACTACTACTAATACTACTAATACCACTAATAATAATAATAATAATAACGCTCAAGTACCAGTTGATGAAGATAATCCACCACCAGGATATGATGAAGCTATTGGTTTGATACAAAACAATTTCATGAATAATGTTAACATGGCAATGATGATGAATACAATGGTAAAACCAGCTGTTCCTATACCGAACACAACTTGTACACCACCACCAGCATTACCACCACGTCGAATTATTAATGGTGTTGGTTTAGAAGATATTGAGGATCCACAATCAATGACATCGTGTATATCGTTAGCTGAACGTTATGGTCTACCGGTAGCTGAAATTTAAGATGAACAGAGCAAAGGTTTTAAACGATGGATATTGTTGAACTCTTTAGGAAATAATTACATCATTGAATGCGTAACGGTCGTATGATTTTTGCTTAGCGTAATTTTTCATCGCATCCCTTTAATGTTGTTGTTTTTCTTTTTCTCGCTTACTCATCTTAATTAATGTTTGTTGTTGTCCCCATTATTATTATTATTTGTTGATGTTATCATTATTTATTGTTAATGTGTACTTTTCGTATCTGCATGTTTTCACGTCTACTTGTGTCTATTCTTAACATTTCATTTCATCAAATTATTTATTTATCTTACTCATTGCTTAGCTTATATAATTATTTTACGTTTCATTGTTGCTGTTTTCACTTGTTTTAATCATAATATTGTTAGTTATACATTTGCAATCATTTTTCAAGTATTACATTTCTCCTGTCATTAAAACTTATGTAACTGACATTGTTATGCTTAAATTTAAGTTTTTTATGCCCTAATTAACCCATTTACTGCCTAATGATAGCTAATATAGTATAAGTGTTTACCATTATTATCTCACTGTCATCCACACACACACACGTACACAGTAATTGAATTTACGCAATTCATGTTCTCATATTTTTTGGTGAGAAAGTTAGTGATAAAACTAAAGCATTTTAATCTTCTAGCCAATCGTACCGAAGAACATCAGCTGCATAAATATGTGTATATCTATGTGTGTGTATGTGTGATCGTCTGTGTTTCGATGCTATCACGCTGCTAGTAATTAACAACTACATTATTCCAACACAAACTCATCAACAATCACCACATCAAAAAATCCTAAATTATAACAGTCATTCACATCTTGATTTGAAATTCCTTCTTGTCTTCGTTCGTTTTCACTGCTGTTATTTTGAGCGAGTTCTTCTCGTATTACTTCACTCATTTCTAGTTATTTGTGTTTGTTTTTTCTTCTTTGCAATTTTACCAAACTTTATATCTTTATTTTGTTTTAATTTGTTCCTTATTGTTTTGTGGAGGAATTTTATTGATTACATCGAACTCTGCCAGAATTTCTCACTTCTCTCTATTCATCCCACCTTCGGAGATACCGTAGGATGGGCGTTAATTTTTTTTTGATCAGTACTGAGGAATTATACATGTGATGTGAACATGTAGTTAGGAAAAATGTTGTGCTTTGTTTATTTGAAGGTGCTTCTGGCTGAGCTTCCTTCTTTTTACGTTTCAACATTACCTAACAATTGCAATATGTATATCTTATGATTTGTTTGATTTAAACGTGCAACGTAGTTGTTAATCTTTATTAACGACTATCCAATTATCTGTTTGTTCATTTCCCTTATGTTTTATCTCGAATTTTAACCCTTATTTGCATTATCATAACGTTGTCATGTTGTCTGTCATTTTGATCACTTATTCAATGAATAATCAGTGTATTGTCATTTTTTCATGCTTACTTCCTTTGCTTCAATAAATAAATGTTCATTATGACCATTGCTTCTTAAATATTTGTGATTGTGATTTTAACTACTTTATATCTATTTAGGTAGTCAATTTTCTACCATATATTTACGAAGGAACTGTATGACTCATTATTTGGAAAACATTGAACTCATCATAGTTAATGGTCAAAAAAATGCCATGACTTTTTAGCCCGTTCTCGTCTACATTAACCAGTTTATGTTAAGTTTACTATGATAATAAAAGTGATTGATATGTTTCAATATCGAAACAGTGATTTCAGGAAACTAAACCCGGGAATTTCTATATTCTAGTATGAAAATTGTTAAACAATCACTTGAAAGTTTTCCTCAATGTTCAACCTAGTCATTAATGACTATTCTTATTTGTTTCCAGAGATATTTCAAAAGTGTTGGACGGAGAATATGTTATAGAACCACAATAACAGTAAATTTGTCCAAACAGATTTCCTCTATCGACATACAAACATTACTGAGTTTTATTAGTTTCCATTTGTTTTTGTGGAAATTTACTTATCAGTCAATTATTTGGCACTTAAATGTCATCTTTTACTTATATAATGCCCAAATATGTGAGACATTTTCAGAGGGAACTCGTTGTTTTTTGCATTCATTTGTATTCGTTAGTGCTTGACTGAAATACGGTAGTCAAACCTTGTTTATTTAGAACATAAACTAAAATATCTGAAAGTAGGTGCTTTCATTTATAAATTTTTAAATCCTAAGTACGAACAAAGACTGAGCGATTCAGTCCTGAACTTCAATGAATGCCATACTCTACTAATAGTTTGGTGGCTCTGACTGCTTTTCTTGTTTACTTTATTACTCTTTGGAGTTTCAAATAAAGCATGTCGTCTTGAGTTTTAAATAAACATATCAACGCTCGGATCTAGGCTAGCCAGTCATAATGCAACATTTCTTCCGATAATGGATCCATATGTCTTATACAACTTTCACGTTTAATGAAATCATTATTTTATTGTTAAAATATTATAGTAGTTGTCTAACTGACCAGTATTCTCGTTTACAGAGTTTACGCGAGCACACAGCGAATGAAATTGCAATATCATAGGACTATACTTGTTTAATTGCCTGTTAAATTTTATTATAAATCTTGTCTGGGAAATAAGTTCATGTGTTACTTCTCGTTATTTCACCTACTGCTTTGAATGACATTCTTAAGACTACATGAGAAAGCCTTGTACATTGAACCTGTTTCATTCTTCCTGCATGTCTAAAGCAGTTGCATGTACAGATATAAGTTACGTTATGTTGAGCTCTTCGTGCTAACTATATTCTATTGATTCGAATTCCACTGAAGTTACTCGATACGTCGTTTCAGATGATTGAAGATGACTGATATTTGCTTATGGTTTCCATTGAATTATATAAACTACTTGAGTGGCACATTCTCCCTAGAAACAGTGAACTAGTGTCATCAGTGACCATATTCTGTTTGTTACTTTTTTATTCTGATAACAAAGAATGACACCAATTACTCCGTAATGAAATATTAGTTGTTATTCTTTTGTAAGGAAGACCAGTTAATAATTGAACAAGTAACTTCTCTAAATTGCCCAATCTTTGACACAAGTTAAAATTTGCGAAACAGTATTAATTTTGATTGAGATTGCAGATATGTATTGTTAAAAACGGACATAAGTCTACAAAATAGACTCCAATCTTTGTATGAACTACCTCCACTCATATACTGATTTCCTGCTGATGTTCTTAAACGTTTCATTTGCTTAAAATAAGTTAGCCGTAGTTCGTAAACTGTTATTTTTTTATTAAACGAACCAGAAGATCCCTAACGCTCTATACAAACAAATTCCCTTTGCTCTTTTCACTTCTAACTTTATAGATGAATTTCATGCAGAAATGAAACTAGGTTAAAACCATTTATGATAACTTTAAACATCTCCAATCTCTTAGAATATAACGTTATAAGCACATAAAAACGCAAATATATACAAAGTGTTTTGACAGGCGCATATTATTTCAAACGGTATAGATTTACAAGATTATTATAAAGTTGGTTGAAATGCGGGTCCTGAACAGATTTTACGTTTAAATTTGGAAATCATTTAGTGATATGAATGAAGTAGGGTTCTTAAATAAACACCTTTTTTCGTAGGCGGTATTTCAAAATTCATCTAAGCTGCGGGATTAGCATTCAAAACCTCGGAGCACTGAGTAATCATCTATTTTTTTTAGTTAAAATTTCAGTGGGGTTTCATCCTGTAAGTTGGGTAGCCTTATAGTGAAACCTTCATTGTTATTCTGAACAGCATAATCAACACAAACTTTCCCTGAGGATGACACTGTGCTAAAACCATCCTTGTCAAGCTACAATTCTTCACCAGCTCTATATTTAGCAACGTTAAGTGAATTCGAACTGGAAATCATGAACTTCTAAAATGAATCATTCAGGCAGAGTCCATATTTCATGAATCTCTTGGTATTTACCTTTTATATAGTAGAAGTTGCTAAAAATAAAATGAAGGTAACCTAGTATTTTGCTGTTTTTATATGCTTCTGATATCCACTATAATAAGTCATCTCATAAGATCATAGAAGTTCTAAAACATGAAATAACGTGTATCCAGTTGACGTTCTTGAAAAACTGAAATTTACTTCCTTATATCATACTTTTTTCATGGAATTCATCCTGATATCTGTATGTCAGTGTATCTCCATAGTTATTAAACAACTGATTTAATCAGTTTCATTAATTAAACGCTCATATTCCATTTTTTATTATCCGATTTCCCCCCATCTTTTGTTTTTTCTTTTTTCCTTTTATTTTACAGATATGTATTACGAAATAGATTTAAATTCATTAACGACTAACAATAAAAATTGTTCTAATAAAAAACGAATTCAAAAAGAAAAACGTTTATATTCCTTAGATAATTTACAATATATCTATGCACGTCTATGTATTATTGATTTTGGCGGTATATTGAATTCCATGAATAAACAAGAAATTCTTATGTCTCTTACATCAACTGAATTATGTTTTGCTATACGACGTGCTATTGATACAACAATTAAAGATTTATTTGGTGAATTTTCTGGTTTACCAATATTAAATTATGATTTATTATTTTGTCGTAGAGAAATGAATGATAATGATAATAATGATGATGATTCTCATGCTAGTCGTCATCAGTTAACTAATTCAACAAATGCTCCAAGCATATCTTGGTCTATTCTACTCGCTGTACCGTATACTAATGTAGAGAAAATAATAGCAGCATTAAGTTTCATGACAAATGAATTAGGCGGTTTAGAATTAATCAATAAATTATTTGAGTCAATTCATTTAAATAATGATTCATTAAAATTCTATGTAGATGTTATATCTGTATCTGATTCATTATTCAATTTACCATGTATTCCTATTTATAAATCAAAAAATGTTTAAATATTACGATTACTCTTTCCCATTTTGATAAATATGATTTATTTAATTCTTTTCAATGGGGTATAACAATATAGAGTACGCACAAATCATTTATGTTATATCGATTGCTTGCGTTCTTTCCCAGTTGATATATGAGTGATAAGACCGCCTATCAGAGAGTAGTGAGTTTATCGATCGGATTAATGATATGCAAAAGCCGTATGAGCAGTCTTGAGCACTTATCAGTCTTGCTTTCTGCCTAGCCCAGCCAGTTAAGTCCAGAACACCAATAATAGCCTCTGCAATATTAATCATTATTCTCAAACATACTGAAAAATACAAGCAAAGTAGATTTCATTCAATGAGCATAATAATTTTATTTTTTTCTAAATAACACAATACTACAACTGATTTGGCATCTGCTTGTGTCCACTAATGTCTCAGTCTATTGAGCTGTGAATTTTCGAAGATCCTATCTAATAATACTAAGTCAGTACAATTAATCTCTTTATATTTTACACTGGTCATTTATTGGCTTATAGTGTTTGTACCTGTACACAATAAAAGCAGATCAAAATGTGGAATTATTATCGTGTGAACAATAAATAAATATTAATCAAAACGAATAGATCAAAATTTCCTCATATTATGATTATTAAATGTCAAGAAAGACGTCTACGTATTTAGGTGGGAATATTGTTAAACTGAAATATGTAATTCGTCATATTTTTGTTCTATCATACTTTTCTCAAGTACTGATTGCATGACTATAATATTCACATTTATTGTTAAGACTATTGTAAATATTTTCTGAGTAGCGTCCAAACAGGTAACTTTGATACTAATGAATTTGTTGATAAGTATAATACTGTGATTGACTTGGAAAGTGAATCCACAATCATTTTCTCACTCTCTTCATTTCATTATATCGTGTACATGTAGAAATAACGGTGAACCTAGTAATATATCTTATGTTATCCTATGGAATTCAGCATTTCAAGAAGAAATATTGCAGTTGATCCTTACCATTTACCACTTTCCTGACAAAAAACCACTTCGATTTATGTTAGTGGATTTTCCGCTATTGATCAGCTGTCTGGCCGAAGTAACCGTTTCATGTGACGAAACTTACCGAAGATCGTATTGTAGTCAATCTAAATTACCTGCATAAGCGTCATCATTTCAGTCGATTTTCTCGAATATATATGTTCCTTATACAAGTTAAACCTCATTGAACGCTTAGTACCAGGATCCTGATATGTACATGGTTTATAATCCTTTTTAATTAATTCTCTAATATTTTTCATCCGAAATTATTAGACTAAATTATTGGTCATTTGAAAAGTGGTATTGGGAATCTGTCTTATGAATAGAAATGACTGATATTCTTTTCATTTGTTTGAAAGTACACAAGCTGAGAATTAATCTGAATATCATGATCAGAGATATAGCTAGGTTCAATGTAATTTGTTCAAAATGAACTCCCTATTGATGTTCATCAGGTCTTACCTCTAGAGGTTTTCAGAAGCTTTTCTATTTGCTGTGTCCGATAAAATTATATCCTGTTGAGGACTTTTGTGTGAAAATATTACCAGAGTATCTTTCGCTGTATTATCGCAAATTTAGCGGTTCTGTAACCTATTGAGGTGTTCAGTCACATTTATATCAACAACTAGTTTGAGCAAAGTTTCGAAAATCAATTTCTTATCCTTTTATAGTAACAATAGATCTAATTTATGCTTCATCCTTGCAAACATTAGCATGAACCAGAGCGTTAGTCAAAAACTGTACGTTTATAGTGTGTGAGGGGAGTGTGGCCTCAGACTGCGGCAAAGAAGAAAAAGGAACGGCGAGCAGAACAGTTACATAAAGAGGGGAACAAGTATGATTTATGCTATTTATGTCAACAGAGATAAGTAGTATGTAAATGGAATGTTTGGCAGCAGAAGGTTGATAAGATTGAACTGAAAAAAACATAAAGGCATTGAGAGACGGAAGAATCATGAAGGATGTGCAGGACAGTTGATGGAGGATTCTCAAATGAAGTATTTAATATATGGTTTTCACCTTTTAGGAAAGAACTAATTTTTCGCTAAACAACTGACCAGTCTTCCCCTACATGATTTTTTTCGTTCACTACACGTCATTTTGCTTAAAGTCAATGTCTGGTTGATCAACCTCCCGAAGGAAGATGAGATAATTGATCTTCATAGAAGAACTTCAAATTAAACATTTGAGATTCCTGATGAGTATAATCATTGTTATATCTCTGTTGTTCTGAATAAAATATAGCATTTTCATTACTTCATTTACTACAACAAAATTCTGATGTCTCTCTACCTCAGAGAGCAAATAACTTTAATCAAACTAACACGTTTACTGTGTACACGGAATAAATCATATAAAATATTTAATACATTTAAACAGATTCGATTGTACTAATTTTATATGAAGTTAAGGTGGTTCCTAATTAAGAGACGTCTGTGTATTCATGTGGATGTGAGAAATTCGATGTTAATAATATGAATGAGTCATTGAAATTAAGTTTGTCAATAAGGAATTCAAGTTATGAAATGAAGTTCCATAAGAAACACATACCCCTAAACATAATCTGCTTGCTAATCTTTAATCAAAATAGATTATCGTAATGAACGGAATAGCCTTCGATTAAGAGCTAACATTGCCCTGACCTTTCCTACCATCAATTTAACTATCACGTAGGGAAGTGAAAGCCGATCTCAAAATGTTTAGCTTGCACTCTTGCTCTCTTTCTCATAACATCAACATTGATTATCATTACAATTATTAGGATTACCATTGATTTTTGGTAATTGCTAATAATGTTATTGTTTTATCAACTGTGATTGCAGCATTATGTCAATTTCTCTTATTTCACTGGTCTATAAATTCAATCTAATTTATATGCCTTCATTTGAAGCATAAGCTATCATAACTTACAAATTCTGTGTTAAATGCTTCTGCACGGCTATACACATAGGTGATTGATCAAGACTGATTTTTCGTCGTATACAAGACCATCCTTTGGTACAGGTTACTAAAAGACAATGTAGATAAATTAGGCCTTTTATTGTCTAACATGTAGCAGATTCTAAACACTCAACTCCAAATTGAACTTTTAACATCGTTTTTAAAATTCAGTCAAAAATCCAGAAATTTCTTAAGTAAACAGATCGAATATGAAATTTCACTTTCCTTTTCTATTCACTCATTAAAGAGAGAAGTGTAATACCAGATGAATACATTAATTCAACAAAGAAGGAAAAGATTGCATTCTATACTACATCCAAAGTGATTAATTTACTAAATTACGTTTGATATGATATTGTAATTCAATCATATTAATTTGTCATTTATCCACTCGTTATTGTCTATTTGTTTTTCTTGCTCCTGATTCTTCTTGATTACCTTTTTGGCGACATTGTAACCATACATTATTTCTGATTTATTCCGTTAAATGTTTCACACATATTTCCACTGTTGAACATAATTAATCAATTGATTAATCCAAAAAAACTGAAATTCATTTATGTATATCTATAGTTTTCATTATTCATAGATTTCGGTACATCTAAGTGTATATCTCTATTTACCAATCTAAAGTCAATTACTCCTTATTGTTTTTATTAAAACGTTTTCTCAAGGAATCATATTTCAATTAATCACTACATCAGTTTCTTATGCCCATCACACTTATTTTATTTTAACAGAATCATTTATATCTACAGACCGACGCATGTACACATGTCTATGTTCACACGCCAATGGAAAATTAGAAAAAAAAATCTTGCCGTTCATCACTGATGTTTGTCTACATAAAAAAGAGCATTATCATTCGGATGATAGTTGGAGAAACGTAAATAAATCTGTATTTTCCAAACTTGTTCAAGTAGTAGAAGAACCATCAATATTATATCAAAATTAGCTATTTTACTTAGATTGTAAAACGTAGAGAATAACAAAAAAGGTCTAACCTATTGTTAAGAGGTTTTTCATTGAGCGAATAGCTAATACGTTATTTGTAACTTTACTCTTATGTTTGGGATTATATCGACAATAGATTTAACATGTGAAAGTAATATGTAGGTATCATTACCAAGTTTTGATTTGATAATTTTGAATAAATTGAGCATTAGGTAGATAAATAAATTAATATATTTGTAATATCCCAATGAGTAGAAAAATTAGACTTTCTGACGTTTCGTGACTCAGTGTAAGCCACTACTTCAGAGAATAAATAACCAAATTCACATTTATCCAAGTTTAAATAGTACAACGGAACAATACGAATATTAGGTGAGATCAATCATAAAACAGGTCTGAATAAATCAATGTCATGTCATTTCATTTCGGTCAAAGTGATTCATAAGCGACATGTATGTAATTTTGTGTGTATGTATGCATTGTTAATGATGAAAAATGTGTGACCTTTATAATGACAAAGGATAGAGTTTAATTTGTAATGTAATGGTGTGAAATTGTAAATGATATCAGGCTACGTGACTGGGATAGATAGTCCAAGTAGGATGTATGGTAAGGCCTTCCTTTCTATTGAGAGCAGTGGGATTAAGCATTATATGGAAAGCTTCAGCTACTCTTCTTTCTTTGTAGTTGGAAAAACCTTTCTTTAGTATTTTGATATTTTTGAAATCAATTTGATGATTGTTGAAAATTGCGTGAACTGCTATTGCCGATTTAATTTGAAGTCTATCTAGTTCTACAGGATTATTAGGAGGTTTCTTTATGTACCTAATATGTTCTTTGGCACGAGTCAAGATTTCGCGAGATGACTCTCCAATATAGAAGGCATTACAATCGGCACAACCTAATCTGTAGACACAGTTCTGTGTCGACATGAAAGGGATTTTTTCTTTTAACCGAACTAAGGTATTTCGAAGTGTGTTCGTTGTTTTGTAATATACTTTAATTCTGTGTTGTCTTAAGATCCTTTGGAGCTCTTCAGTTGTGCCATGACGATATGGTAAAACTGCAGTACCAATTCACGGCATTTTATTCGAGTTGTTATTATTATTACGTACTAAACTGTCCTGCTTTAATAAACTTCTAATAATCTTCATAGGAAAATTATTAGATTGTAAGATGCTAATTACATTCTTTTGCTCTTTTTGTTTGTCTTCTTCTGAGGTGATGACCTTGTTGCCTCTTCTATAAAGATCTAAGGCTAACGAGATTTTTGCACTGAACGGATGTGCTGAATGGAAGTCAATATACCGATTTGAGTGTGTGGGCTTTCGGTAGATGGATAGATTTAGAACTCCATTTTCATTCCTTTTCACTAAGCAATCTAAGAACGGTAGCTCACCATGTTCATTTTCATTCTCATTCGTGAATTTGATGTGAGATGAATGTGTGTTTATCCGTTTTGAAAACGATCTTAGATGAGTCTTTTTTATCACCACAAAGGTATCATCTACATATCTATGCCAAATTCGTGGTTTGATGTCGTTGGTGAAGATATTGGATTCTATGTGCGTCATGAAAAGGTTGGCCACAATCGGGGACACGGGGGAGACCATTGCTACGCCATTTGTTTGTCTATATAACATTCCGTTGAAGGTGAATAGAGTCTAATTTAAGCAGAGTTTAAACAATCTCATGATTAAACTGATGCTTAAAGGACATCTGTCAGACAGAGTATTGTCATTCTCTAGTAAGCCACTAATGAATTCTAAGCATTTATCAATAGGAATACTAGTATATAACGAGACAACATCAAAGCTTACCATGACTTCATTCTTCTCGATAATTAGTTTCGATATTTTTTATTTCAAGTCATATGTATCTTTAATCATATTATGTAAGTTGAGCTGTAGTGGTTTTAATATGCTGCTTAGATATTTAGATAAAGCATATGTTGGTGTGTTGGTGAAATCTACTATCGGTCTTAGAGGGATTTCTGGTTTATGAATTTTCGGTAAACCATAAAACCGTGAAATATTACAAGATTTTGGATACAGAGCAAACCAAAGGGAGGTTCCAATGACTGATTTTAGCTCTTTCAAAAGTTTACTTGTATCTGATTTGAATTTATTTTTAATCGTTTGAGAATTTAATGAATTGATCTTTTCATATGGTCCTGTGGCAAGATGTTCAAGAGCTTTATTGATATAATCTGTTCTATTCATGACCACTGTTGTGTTGCCTTTGTCTGATTTTGTGATTATAATCGTTTTGTCCTTTTGAAGGGAATGCAAAGCCTTGTATTCTTCTTTTGAGATGTTTGGTGTAAGGTGTTTTTGTTTCGTCAAGATACGGGATGTCTTTTTGACGTAATAAATGCGATTCTTTTTCTGGTAGTTGTGCGATTATTGGCTCTATAATGGGAGCAACTTCAAGAGTACTAAGCGGTTTTCTATGTAAATTGAAATTTAATCCTTTCTCCAGTGGGGTGATTTCATGATTCGTTAAGTTTCTGTCAGACAAATTATGAACGATTCTTAGATTATTCGAATTAGATTTTATTGCTGACGTATTCTTATCTTTCTTTCTTTGATCTTTTCAAATTTTTTGATGAATCTAAATAATGGTGTTCTCTTTCTATAAACAGGTAAGAAATCGCGGTTTGTAAATCTGCGGTTTGTAAATCTGTAGGAATTAAAAGTTTCAGTACATCATCTGGGTTTTTGATTCGTTCACGATATTTTTCAAGTAAATATGTACATTTGTGAATGCGTTCTCGTAAAATGTTCGAGATGAGCGTTGAGAAGTCTGGATCGATCTCCAGGACCGTTCTGGAGGTTTTACAAAAAGAGATTTCGGAATAATGTTGTCTTGTAAACATCGTTTATTAAATATTGTGTGATTGTACCGATTGCATTTACACTTGGATAATTTGATCCGAAAATCTAATTTTTCTACTCATTGGGATATTACAAATACATTAATTTATTTATGTGAAAGAAATAGTTGTTGAAATTTTACAAAAATCAATCCTTTAAGTTATGCAAAAACTATGATATTCCAAGATGTTACGTGATTGGAGGAAGTCAGTAAGAGACTTTGAATCTAGGCTTCCTGCTTGCTGGTATTCGTTAGTAAGGGATAAATACAACTGAGGGCAGACAGATACTGTCTGTGAATCTTGTACATCAATTAACAAGTTTCATAGAAATTTGACTTTCTGATAAGTTTCAAGTGGCATCAAAATTAAATCTAGGGTTTTCTGCCCGTAACCACCAGGGTCAGAATTCAGGTTACGAGAAAAAACAAAAAGCAAACATATAGATAGCGATAATATGTTTATGGAAAACAACCAGTCAAATTTTCGCCAACAAAACTAGGTAGCAATGTATCATTAAAAAATTGTTATAGCTCAATTCTCTTTTAGCTAAAGTTCAGGACAATATTATAATACCATACATTAATTATCCAATAAATATATACATTGAAAAGATATATATCGAGATTCGTTGGAGAACAGCTTCCAAAATTTCAAGCCTTTATTTACTCATTAATTCATAGCAATCTGTCAAATACAAAAATCTTATCTAATCTATTATATTATGTTATATCAAAGAAGTTTGAAAATGTACAATACTATCTGCGAAACCATTGTTACCAATTACTTTACACCATCGAATACATGAATGTTTAACTAATCTATTGCATATTTATAGTGACTTGTCAATTGTATATCTCACTAAACATATAGCTGTGTTTAACTCTCTATATAATCACTAGATACATACTTATTTATTCACTTGATTAATTAATAATTCACCAATTCATACCCATTAATTAGTTGGTATTTATTACAAAACAGCTTCAAGTTATGACATTTAATCATGCTGTGTGTGATAATTAGATAATAAAATGGATTTAACAATGATTATTCAACAGAAAAAAACGTGTAAATTGAAACTTGAATCTGTTGAGAGAAATAGGCAAGAAAGTTTTAATATCCACTATAGGTGTCAAAATTTTGACATAAATTAGCCTTTGCAATAGATATATACTCAACTTTATGTACTGTCGGGTGAATCAGTCTTAACATGTTGTGAAAATTTTGATGTTAAATTTTTTGCGTTTGTAGCTCTCATATTCGCATACACGTAGATACGCAAGTGAATAGTGAGAAAGTAACCCAGTAAGCAGTTGAATAAATGATTATCAACTAAAAAGCATCATTATCATATTCACTGTTTTGAAGTAAATTAAAAATTCACTTATTTTGTTTTCTCCTTATAATTTGTTGTTAGGAATGAAATGTATTAAAATTATTGTATTCTGCCATATTCTATAGTTTGTAATAAATAAAATGTATTCGGCGAATAATTTGAGTAAATTCGATAGACATGAACACTGTTGGATACCGGCTCAGTGGTCTATCGATTAAGTGCTCTGGCGCAAGACCGGTAGGTCCTAGGTTCGAATCTGGCGAGGCAGGATCGTGTATGCGCACTGCTGAGGAGTCCCACAATAGGACGAAACTGCCGTCCAGTGCTTCCAGGTTTTCCATGGTGGTCTAGCTCCAATTGACTCATGATCACAACTATATAAAATTCGATACAGTTTATTTGTTTGAAAACATTGAGTTCTGTCAGATAAATAATAGTTAAGATGTCTATATAGTAAGGTGTTTATTGTCTTTCCAAAGTATTCTACTCGCTTATTTACTTTTTGACAGAGATTTATGCCATCAACTGTAACACCTTAGAGTTATAAAACTTCCCTGTACCTATAACTAGATTTCTATCATTTAAAAAAATAAATAAATTTATCTGCAAAGTTATATTATCCACGTTTCATCTGTCTAAATTAATCTAGAGATCGAATGAATTCTAACTCTTTATCTCTGTGCATGAGGTTAGGTAAATGTTATAAAATTATGAAGTATACTTAGCACTAGATGAGATAATGTTATTTTTCAAACATATTTTAAAAGCCAAATAATCTCGAATACCTTATAAGATGCATTTCGTTACTACAATTCCAACTGATAATTGTCACGAATAGTTCTCACTATATTGAAAACTATTAAAAGTCTATTCAATTCACAATCTGTCCAAGGATTTGGAAATAAATTTAAATAAAAATCAAAACAATCGTTATTCTCATCTTCTCTTGAATATATAGGTTTTCATCAATCAAGTTTTTTGAAGTCAGTTAATTTCAGTTTTTCTGCTTTTTAACTTCATTATGTTCATCACTCTCCTCTTAATCTTTCATACTTAATCATCAATTGTTATTGCTTCTCTCAAGTTTCTTTCTTTCCGTTAATAATCTTCATTGTATTTCCCATTTTTAAATAGTTTTTACTCCGATGATTTGCGTTAATTTATTGTTCATTATAGAAGTTATTAGTTTCGTGAAGACATATGAACGACGTCAAAACATAATGATGTAAAAAAAGACTATAATACTTGATTATGTAATATGAATAATAACAATAAAAGATTGTGTGTGTAAATAAATCATTAAAACGATACGGCAAATAAATAAATTCATATTAAGTTATAAATGATAAACCATATACATCTATGTCTCTTGAAGTTAACTGTAATTGGATTATTTTATTAAAATAACTGAAAAGTTATTGGAACCATTGCTGTAACAAAGCAACTGATTTCTGGAAACCTATTGAAATAATCAAGTTAACAGAAATGATTAATTGCAGATTAGAAAAATACATATAAGTGAATCACATTGTTTTCACTCAGATCTCCATCAAGTTTTACTCAAATATGTAGTACATATCCATCTATATGAACTGATGAATCGATTTACGAAATGTTAGATCCAATAATATCACCGAAATAAATTACGTAACCAAACATGATAAATAAGATATACAATTCGATACTGTAATGACAGGTTCATCAGTTGTGATAAGAATAATGAAAGTAGAATCAATATTTCATAATAGGTAGTAGATCTAACAACTTTGGTAGATAAATATTAAAACATTTCAGAATACACCAACATAGAATAATCGACCAAGTAAATAAACATGTTAGAAAACCCAAACTGTCATTCATATGAAACGATGATGATTACTCTAGAATATGATTAAATGTTTGAAAATAATTAATAAGATGGATAGTGGCTAGCAGTGGAATCCAAGATGCGCATTTCGTCCTACGTACGACTCATCAGCTGGATTTATCTGCATCTCAGAGTTGATGTTCACTCTGGGACTCGAACCCAGTACCGTTAGCTTCAAACGCCATCGCGTTATCCACTTAGCTACTGAGTCCTGATAGCCACCTGCTTGGGAAGATACAAGTAAACAACACCAAGTGAAATTAATAAAAATTTATATATTTTTTTCATTACATTAACTATCATTCAATTAGGTAAGTTAGAACTAATTTCTGTAATGAAAACATTGTATTTTTCTCCGAAAATCATTATCTTTAAAATAATTGTACACTAAACCCATTTATATCATTGAACATTGAAACAGTGGCGGCAATATTGTAAAGAAGATAGATATTGATGATTAGTTGATGTTTGTAATAAACTATCTCTATGTTCATAACAAAATAGACATAGATTATATTTTGTAGTACGACGTTTGTAGTTTTTCCGATGGAAACCAGTAATAAAATAACCACAAACAATTATTTTCTGAAAATTGGTTCTGTTGTTACCTTTTTTATTTCAGTTCCCCCCTTTTTACTTTTAAGTGAATAAAATGCTTTTCAAGTTAGTAATAAGATTCATTGATTAGAAACTGGTTAGAGACAATTAACACGTTTAAAAGTGAATGTATCCAATAGATGAATGCACATTATGTCGCCATATCAACGTATCCTAACAATATGTATACTGATTCATGAATCTAGTCACAGCAACTAACTGATATATATATGTATACATATGTTTACCGAAGACATAAAATCTATAGTCTATTCGCACTCCTTTTGTTATCAGAACTAAAGTTATTATTGTTTATATTTTCACTATTATTATGATTAGTCAAATTGTATGTTAATATTTTATGATTGGGTTTTTTACAGAAATGAGTTAACAATGACCACCATCAGTTAAGAACATAAACTTAAGTAATTAAATTTCTTTTTCCCTACAAAATATTCAAACGAACTGTAAACTAGGAGAAAAGAAAGAAGCTCCTCCTTTCAATAGAAAAACACTACAAACTAAAATAAGATATACGTGTTTGTTTCGGTTGGGTTTTTTTTGAACAGTTTGTTTACTTCATTCAGTATTGTTTGTTTACTGCTTTTTTACTGATAATTAGACTATTTACTGAAGAAGGTTGATAGTTTTAACGGAAAACAGAAAGCAAAAAGAATGTATTGATGAATTTATGATGTAACAAATTATGTCAAACATCGTTTACAACTTTCATTCAACTCCTTTGTTTACCTATGGTTATGTATTTTTTATTAAGTGTAACTAAGATAATCATAATGATGATAATATAAAAATAACAATCCAACATTCTGAATATACATCATAATGAAAATGTCAGTTTGTTTTTAATAGAGTACGATAGAAAATTCACCAACCCAATCACACTTGATGGAGAAACTCTGGAAGAGGTGGAAACATTCACGTACTTGGGAAGCATCATTGATGAACAAGGAGGATCAGATGCAGATGTAAAGGCGAGGATTAACAAAGCAAGGACCGCATTCCTACAATTAAAGAACATATGGAACTCAAAACAACTGTCAACTAAATTCAAGGTGAGAATCTTCAATACGAAAGTCAAGACAGTTAGTTCTACTGTATGGAGCTGAAACGTGGAGAACTACTACATCCATCGTCAAAATGTACAAGTATTTATAAACGGTTGTCTATGCAAAATACTCAACATTCACTGACCGGATACTATCAGCAACAGCCTTTTATGGGAGAGGACAAACCAGCTTCCAGCTGAAGAGGAAATTAGGAAAAGACGTTGGAAGTGGATAGGACATACATTACGGAAATCACCAAAGTGCATCACGAGGCAGGTCTTAACTCGAAATCTTGAAGGGATGCGGAAAGGAGGAAGGCCAAATAACACATTACGCCGGGAAATAGAACCAGATATGAAAATGATGAATAACAACTGGAAAGGCTTGCCCGGGACAGGGTTGGATGGAGAATGCTGGTGCGCGGCTTATGCTCCTCGACGAGGGGTAGCATGCGTAAGTAACAATAGAAAATTCAATTTTTCATCAAACATATATCAAATGAATGTTAAATTGAAAGACATTTTTTCTGCATATTTCTACAGAAATCAGTCTATAAACAAAGAAATCAGAATATGATATTCAATATTAGATCTATCAAAACAGAAGAACTTACTTACGTCTGTTACCCTGAATGAAGCATAGGCTGCCGACTAGCATTCTCCAACCCACTCTGTCCTGGGCCTTCTTTTCTAATTTTATCCAACTTTTGTTCATTCTTTTCATGTAAAACAGAAGAACACTTACCTGATAACCATTGACAAAAATATTTTAATGATTCCCTAAAATTATATTTGAATTATTGAAAAGAGGACAAAGTAATTAAAAAGTGTAAATATAAAATCTTTTCTCAATTATATATCTTCTTGTAGATTGTTATATCCCGAGGAGAATTATGAATGGTAAATTTTGAGAACTGTTTATGTTTTAGAATAACATATAAGCGAACAATATTGTTTTCGATTAGATCCTCATTAGGCTTTACTCTAATATACAGTAATATTTATATGCATATACGGAATTATTAAAGCAATCAAGGCAGTTTATGAGTCAATGATAACAGTGGAATAGATTACATAATTAAAAATAATAATGAGTCCATAATAATAATAATAATAATGAGTCCCTAGTCCATTAATTACTGTTCCCCCTATTCACAGACACATTTGGCCAAATCTTGTACAAATGTTATTTTCTATTTTATGGTACGATGTGATCAGTTTGTTTGGTATATAAACCCAGTATGTTTGAGAATAATGATTCATGTTGCAGAGGCTGTTATTGGTGTTTTGGACTTAAGTGGCTGGGCTAGACAGAAAACAGGACTGATAAGTACTCAAGACTGCTCATACGGTTTTCGTGTATCATTGCTCTGATCGATAATTCACTCCTCTCTGATTACCGGTCTTACCACTCATATATATAAACAGGGCACACACTCACTCACTCGATATAACATAGATGGAATGAATTTTCTTAATTGTGAATTAATTAATGAAGAAAAAAATTAACTAATATCTTAAGTGATGAATATTACTGAAAATTGACTAATCCTCCGTTTTAATTCCATATAGAAATTAGATTGTATTTTATTCAGGTTTACTTTATTTAAAATTATGTTATTTTGCTGAGTAAACAATTGTCTTCTTTCGTTGACTGGTTATTCCATTCTTTTATGTAAAGCTATTGTATTGATAATCTGACTTTCGTTAGTGAACATCACTAACTTGCTTTAAGATAGATTACATAACTAAGAAATCACAACACATATCTTCGAAACAGTTCATATTGAATTCAACCTTTCAAGAGAACTTTTATTGTTGCCATACTTGTCGAAAGCCAAATAGTAATTTATGACATTCATAATACAGCTTCATGTCAATACATCTTTCGTATTTGTTAATTTAACACTCTTTAATCTTGTTATATCCCCTGGTGAATTATGAATGGTAACTCTAAGGACTATTTATCGACCAATGTATTATGCCTATTCCCTATTGTACAGTTGTTACGTAACTGAACTATTCATATTCGTGTTTCTCTTATCATTAGCTTTATTTTGATCTTTGATTTATTATCATACGATTCTTGAGTTATAATCAGTTTATTGATTACTTTGGTTTGTATAAAAACCCAGTATGTTTGTAAATAATGATTCATATTGCCGAGGCTGTTGTTTGTGTTCTGAACTTAACAGGCTGGGCTAGGCATATAGTAGGGCCGATACGCAATCAAGACTGCTCGTACGATTTCAAGTATCATTTGCGTCTGATCAGTAAAATCCACTACCTCTCTAATTGCACATTCATATATATTACGAGCCCATACGATATAACAAATCTCGAAAATTTATCAACAAGCAGTGAGCTGGAAAATCTCTATTCCGAGATATATTTTTTTTAAATAAAAAAAAAGAAAATTTAGGACGTAGGTTGCTTTTATTTTACCATCAACAAAGAACTTTCTTCAAGATACTGTATGTAAAATACGTTACTATATTCAGCTATTTTCGATTTCAATCAGTTTAGATGACCGATAAATACTGTCATAGTTGATTGGATATTTTTTTCTTCTATGAAACTCATCCATAGCTTTAAAGATCCAATATTATTCCAAAAGATTGTCACAACTACGAATATCCATCCTATAAACAAATTGAAAATTCATATTTTAAATCTGTATTTGCTCTAACTGCTTTTTCAGATTGACTGGCAAAACTATTTGATGAGACTGAGCAAATTAATAGAATGGTAAAAGTACTAGACATAACGAATGATAATACGTTTCGATTTTTTTCTTCCTCCTCTCACCAAATGTACCGTATTTCATGATTACTAGATTATACCTGATCGATGACTGTCAAAAATTTATAATTGACAAAAATATGCCGTATATAGTCGAAATCATGAGTCAATTGAAGCTAGACCACCATGGAAAACCTGGAAGCACTGGACGGCCATTTTGTTCTATTGTGGGACTCCTCAGCAGTGTGAGATCGTAGATGCGCACTTCTGAGGAGCCATCACTAGAAAAGTTGACGCTGTGTTGACTGAGGCTCATTCCGTGCCGACATGAGCACGCTCAGTTCACCAACCAGTCACAAACTACCTCCTCACTGGTGGTCGAAATCCCTAACTACTAAGCCACCACGTCATCAGTCACCTCAAGATAACAGGATACCTTGCTGATGTGCGCCAAATAGCATGAGACCTAGGTCCAGGGTTTCCTGTCGACTACCCCGGACCACCACATTATGTCAATTAAAATTTAACTTTAATAATCCTTTTCTTATTTTTCCAGTACTACGAGTTCTGAAAAATACTTTTGGTTATATTTGATATGATGGGATAAGATGATATTATATAGGTCAGCATCTTTTTGCATCAACTCCCTAGAAATTTAGGTCAAAGTGACATGTGTAAACTTAGTTCAATATGGCACTTTGAGTTCAATATTTTCTTGTATCAGTTCAGTATAAAATTTATTTTATATGATAAGTGTGAATTCTTACTCAGTGTGACAAATTCCTGTATTAATTCAGGTGAACTATATTTATTTTGTTTTTACAATAACTGTATGTATTCCTCCTTCTCCTTTACTAAATGTGCATGAAAATTAGTTTGTAAATGATTTCACTTTGGTTTATTGTTGATTTTGAGAATTGTTTATAGGCGTATTTTTGAGGATTCAAAAAGTGTTCTTTGTGTCAGTCTTCCGTGTTCTGACTTCACTTCGTGGGATTTGTAGTGTTTACCACTACACAATATAAACATTGGGGTCAAGCAATTGTAGTGGTTCCCGGTCGTCAGATAAATACAGTTAGACTCAACACACTCGACAGGTACATAACAGAGACGATTCGCTGGACAATATAGTTGACCACTTAGTTACAAAAGTGCGAATAAGATCAATTATACAGTCACAGAGATATGATTCACTTTAGTGAGCACTCATTCTTCTAACGATATTCATTATTATCCTTGTTAAAATTAGTTTATAATATTACAGAATAGGTGTAATGCAGTAAATTTTCCCAAAACTTATGACTTTCACACAGAAGACATTTTTAAAGGCGCAGTGTTCAAAGATAATTTTTATATTGCTAACCTCACTTAATCCGTTTTATGCATCTACTTTACAACATTCATTTTTAATATCCATAATTTTCTATGGGAAAATTGATATTATCAACTAAATTGGTCTAGATAAAACCTCATTTCTTATTGTAAAGACGATAGTTCATAAAAATCTACCCGTAGACGATAAAAAGTACAAAGTTTTTAAGATAAACTATTAATTAACATAATTAAAACTAATTAATGATATATATTATATATATATTATATATATTATATATATATATATATTATATTGTCTTATTTACTTGTTCATTGAATATAATAATAATGGGAATAAACAATAAATAAATAGAATAGCCAATAAAATTTTAAGAAAAATTAGGCTAATTTTTTCATTGGTTCTTCATAAATTAAATAATAACCAATCAGTAATCTGTATTTTTTTATTTTTCTTTATTTTTAATTTTAAAGGGAAAAAAATATGATTAATTGATGTAATATACTTTATTTAAGTATATTTTAAATCATAAATTAATAAAAAGGCAAATATTAAATTATCTATTAAAACATGTTTAATGTTATAATACAACATCATCATAGACATGTAGATTTGATAAAGATTATTTTATATATTTATTGGATATGTTCAAGTTATATAAATTGTATGAGATATAATACAGTTTATCAAAATGATGATCTATCATCTGTTTATAAAATGCCTAAGAAACATTCAAGTAGGTTTTAACTATTTATATATAAACTTTTTTAAAAAAAAAAATTTCAATTATTCAATGGATTCATAGTAAATAATTGTGAATATATTTCGTGTAACTGTTTGTTTTATGTGTTTAATGTATTTCAACAGTTGCATTCACTAGTCAATCAAAGCTTGAACACTATTGAAAACCTTGAAATACTGGATGACCGTTTCATCTTGGTCTGGAACTCCTCAATGGTGCGTATTCATAATTTTGCAAGCGAAAGACCCATACTAGGATGAAACGGTCATTCAACATTTCAAGGTTTTCATTGGTGGTCCAGCTTGGATTGACTCTTGAATTCAGTTGTTAAAATACTAAAATCTTCACAAATCCTCATTCTGATAAATAACAATAAACAGTTGGAGATCAAGTTTATGTTTACTGATGTATCATATTAAAAATGATGATAATTATTCATTCTATAGATCAACTTTAACAATAATTATTTTCTTAAATAAGTTGAAATTTTTTCTATCTAATTTATCTACTGAATGTAAGTGATTTATTCAATCGGAGACTATATCTCAAATGTGAATGAATGAAGATTGAGTTTAGTTCATTGTTTTTATTTTTAAAATGTAATTGGAATTTAAAGATTCAAAAATATGTTGCATTTTTTATTTGACATTTGAAAGAAGGCATATGATTAGGTGAATTTTAACAGCTTATCTCCGTATTTCTTATTATCTTACTGTGCTTAAAACAACTTCAAAGTTTGAGTAACAATCGTTAAAAGGAATCATGTCTGAATTAGTCCCAAACTCTTAGTCTTCATAATTATCCTAATAAGAAGTACTTTAACTTTCTGAAGGTAAAAAAACTATGAATTTTACAAAAACGAAATAAACTTACGTAAAGTCCTTCACGTTTAAAATGAATTATTATTTTTATTATACTGTATTATATCTTCAATAAGGATATTATGTTGATCAATGAACAAACTGTGTTTAGCAGTTCTATTTGGTGAAAAAACAAGAATGTATAAGCTAATGAAATAGTAATGTTGTAAACATTCTGTATATACTTTGGTTTTTTGAAGTGTTTGCTCACACGATCTAAAACCATACAGAACTAAAAAATTTCGGGTATTTGCAGCATGGACAATGTTCTTGGACGATTTAAGATCATTGATGAAATACCCAACATATTTGTATAACTAAGATGTCAGTTTCTCCTAGGGTTTTTCAGAAAAGATAAATACTAGGTGTTTCAACGTATTTCCTTGTTTATGTTAGTGTGTATTTGCTCAAAACAAAATTTCAAAATATAAGCTTTACAGAAAGTTCGTAGTATGAAGAGAAACTGTTTTCTAATAACCTCTTGAATTGACAATTTTAACACTACTTCCTCGCCATGAAATTACAGTGTATGCAGAAACATACGATTAGTTTTCCGTAATATTAACATATGACGCCATTAAATCACCAAAGAAAAAAATTTGCAGAAAAAAGTTGGACCTCTGATCTCATCTGTGGTTAAAATTCATTTCTGTAAGTAGACTGAAATACAAAGGTTTCGGTCAAGCTGTGAAACTATTTAAACATAAAGGTATTACTGTTGTTCTCATTACTGACTATTCATTCGTTAACAAACTGGTAATAGACAATCACACTACTTGGATTGACTGTTTTGTTTTCAAAATGAACCTTTAATTCCCGAGCATGAGAACCTTTCTCATCAGTGGCTGTAATTTTCTGTAATCTAACTTTTTAGAATTAATGAATCTGTTGTTAAATTAAATTGTTCGTCCAGCCGACTACATTAACGTAATAACTTACCAATTAAGTGGAGCGTCATGTCAAAAAACATCAGCTTGTCTAAAATCCATGTCCATATAGTAAATAAGTATATGATATTTTTGCACTAATGTAAAATATTTGAAATCCTCTTTATACTATACACTAATATACATTTGGTTGAAAAATAGCTACTATAATAAAGATGGATAGTGTCTAGCAGTGGAATTCAGGACGCGCGCCTCGTCCAATTTGGGGCTCATCAGCTGCATGTATCTGCATCTCAGAGTTATGGTTCAGTTTGGGACTCCAACCCAGTACCGTTCACTTCTAACGCCATCGCGTTATCCAGAGTGAAGATCAAGTCTGAGATGCAGGTACATCTAGTTGATGAATCCGAAATAGGACTGTTAGCCACTGTTAGCCACCATCCATCTTTACTTATAATGCTTGTGAATTAAGACAATATCGAGGCAATACGCACAGTATGCACATAGGAGACTGATCAATTGCAGTCCTAAATATCAATGGGAAGATTCACATAAACAATGCCAAGTGAATTTAACTATTATCACACTTCAACAAAAGTAGTTCCGTCTTTGATTTATTTTATGACACTTGTTATTTAGTCAGGATGTATTTTCACTGGAAAAATTTGAAAATGACATATGTTAGCAAGTCTATAAATTTCATTCATTTATTTGTCTTAACATATATTCGATTGAGAAAATCGTTTGTATAAATAAATTTGAATAACTTATCACTCATATATTTGATAATAATTCTAAAGGTAAATTGGCGACTTTATACTTTAGCCCACTGTATTTAAGTTGCGAAATCTTTGAAATCAATCATCAAGAGACTTTATTTTAACATCAAAAATAAAAAAAACGATTATATGTAAAGATTTCAAAGAAATTATTAGAAGTCAGGTAATCAGATTGACTACAATTGAGTTCCTGTTTTACACTGGCGTGTATTATAAAGAAAATAACTATGCATAGTCATCATTTTTGTAAGGATGGACTTTATAACATATGAAACTCATATATAACATTGCAAAATCAAAATACATTTGAATAACATGTTTTGGTTACATAATGTTAAGTTTTATGAAAATTGTATTACCTAGATTTCTTTACATTAACATTTTCTATTGAACTGAACAAGAGTTCGATCTTTTGTTATTGAATATACGTGATTAATTATTTTCATCTATGTGAAACCCTAAGAAATGAACTGTTTTATGATTTTAGTAAAAATTAATTAATGACGACATTCAGTACATACTTTTATGGAATTCCATCCTCTTATTTAGTTCTATAGTTCTCAATAAACACTGACAGATACAATAAATTAGAACTTACACTTTTCAAAATAACAAATAATATCTTCTTTGATGAGGATGATGATGATTGTCATCAATTTGACACTTCAAAATATTTGATAATACTATAGATAAATTTATGTAAAAACACACCAGGATATATTATTTGATATGTAAGTTGAAAAGAAAAACACAACACATATCTATCTACCTATCTATCAATCAACATTGAACAAATCTGGTTTATCTAAAAATTAGTTAATCATGTAGTTCGAATGTATATCTCTTTCATATATAGATGCTGTAAGGTAAACAAACAACAAATTATTGAAGGAAAGGTTTTTAAAAATAATACATGAACCTATAAAACTGGAAAAACAAAACGCGGTTGTTTTCATATGTATCATTGTTTTCACAGGAAACATAATAAAAGAACTATATATATATATACCCCATACTAGTATATAATAATATTTGTATATATGAAGTGAACATATAATTATTATTTCATTAAATTAAAAATCTTATTCATTAAACTAATTAGTTGTAATAAGTTGAAAGTGGAGAATAAGCCAAGACACTTTCATCAATTGACTTATCAAAGCGAATTTAGACAAGATTTTAGAAAGAGAATTATATTTCAAGTCCCTAGTAAACATATATATATATTTATATATATATCAAAAGGGGTTTTTTGTGGAGATTTAGTATTTTCATAGTTGAAAGCGCGAGTCAATTGAAGCTAGACCGCCAGAGCACTTAACTGGTAGGTCCTGGGTTCAAATCCCGTGAGGCGACGTCGTGGATGCACACTGCTGAGAAGTCCCACAATAGGACGAAACGGCCGTCCAGTGCTACCAGGTTTTCCATGCTGGTCTAGCTTCAATTGACTCACGCTTCCAACTATGAATTTATGTACTTCTTTGATAGTTCTTTTTAACATGTTTAATAACCTCATCAGAGATTGTGCTGTAAAGAATGTAAATTAAAGTTGTTTCATTTAGTGAAAGTAATGCTTTAACAATGAATAAAAAGCTGATTCATTCGACAATGGAAAGAGTACAATAAAGTTGTGGTGTGGGTTACTTATATCCACATAAGTAGTATATGGTGATAATCAGACATAGAATATATTTTGGCAGAAGATGGATAAGGAAAGAACAGGAACGAAGAGCAATTTGTATGAAAACGCATGAACAATGAAACCAAAGAAGACAGACTTATATTTGCAGAAGCAACAGTCAAGGTTGAGGCATTTGATTGTTATTTTGTGATAGTCTGTAATTTTTGAGTCAATGCATTCGATTATCCCCACTTGTGTTCTCATTCACTGCAAAGTTGAGGATATTTAGCATTGCAGAAATTGAATATTTGAAAAGTGAGAAAATATTAAAAACATTTCTTGAGAGTGTGTTTCAGAAATATTAAATAATTAAGACATAAACAGAAATAATAAACAAGTAAATATTGATATAAAAAATGGGTAATTAATTGAACTAATAAATGTATTAGAGATACTAGACGAACAGTATTCGTGACTTAATGGTATCGATCATAGCGGTCTATAAATGGAGGTAGTACTTCATTGCACACTGAAAACTCGATTTTCTATGATAGTTACAGATTCTCACCAGGAACAAGTGTCTTATGAGGTAAACCAAGTAGGAATTCAGTAGAGGTATCAGGTGACATAAAATATCTAAAAGCTATTCAAGTTGAAAAACGCTGACAGATGAAATTTCATTCAGTGGTTTGACAACATCGAGATTATTTCTCAAATAAAGATGAACTGTGAATTCTTGAGTCAAACTTGCAAGCTATTTATATTCCTGCAAACTTAACTAAAATATTGCATTGTTAATTATATAATCAAGTTACTTGTAAACTTGTTTACATAGTGTTATGAAAATTTTGAATAATCTAAACGTATTTTCCACGATTGCCACGAACTTTATAGATCAAAGATGGACTGAAATTATCTGTTTCATCTACCTCTTAAGATCTATCAGACATGCACTACCAGAACGTACTTGATATCTAATCGAACCTAAGACGATTTAAGTTGTACCAACAAGCATAACTACATCGAAGTGCTAATTCATTTAGTTCGTGGTTTAATGGGATTTTCAATCAGCTGAAGGAAAAAGAAGACTGTGAAGCTGTCCACTCATTTTTTGACCTTTAATAAGTGTGCCGTATCTAGTTTTTTCCGCTAATTAAGTAAATGAGTGCTGCGTATAAAAGTGCAACTTTTACTGAAGATTCCTCTTCCATCATCTAAAATTATCAGTATTTGCGTGCTATGAACAAGTCTATGTAGCACACCATAATATGACAGGTGAAAAACACAAGTAAAATAACGATTGAGGCTTGAATTGAACTCTCTCGTGAAAATTGTAATCTCACGTACAAAGCTTACTCACTGAATAGACTACAAAATGCCCAAAAATGCATAAAACTTCACATTTATTGATTATTGAAAAACAGATAGATAACCTAAAACAGAAAAAACTTATGTATTTTAAAGAACAGAAAGAAGAAACGAAACGTTGCAGGAACCACATGAATTACCATCTCACCACAGTGCTTACATATATTCCTAAAAGATTTATCCTATGACAATCAACAAATAAATGTTAACTAACATCAGTGTTTATTCACCACTGATAGATAAAAACTATGATAATTAAAATATAATACTATAATTCACAAATTTCATTACTGGATACTTTGAAAAGTAAGCAATATACATTTTACCAACAGTTATCACTAGTGATTATCTATATGCAGTTGGAAATCAAGAATCTCTTTAAAACACAATTTAGAACTATTCGACGACATATCCTAAGAATCTATTTTTAAACTACTTACGTTAGATATACCATCCTACCTATAAGCAAAGATGGACAGTGACTAGCCGTGGGATCCAGGATGCGCGTTTCGTTCTATTTAGGACTCGTCAGCTGGTTGTACCATCATCTCAGAGTTGATGTCCACTCTGGGATTCGAACCCAGTACCTTTCGCTTCAAACGCCATCGCGTTATCCACTCAGCTACTGAGTCCTGAAGGCCACTTGCTTGTACGATGGGGTGAAGTTGGAATTCACTTGGTATTTTTTGTTTGAATCCTCCCCTTTATATTTAGGACTGCAATTGATCAGTCTCTTATTGGCCTTAATTTACAAACATTGTAAGCAAAGATGGATAGTGGCTAGCAGTGGAATCCAGAACGCGCGTTTCGTCCTATTTCGCACTCCTCAGCTGGATGTATCTGCATCCCAAGGTTGACCTTCACTCGGGGACTTGAACCCAGTACCTTTCGCCTTAAACACAAACGTGTTATCCACTTAGCTACTGAGTCCTGGTAGCCACGTGCTTGTACAATGGGGTGAAGTTTGAATTCATATCGTATTGTTTGCTTGTATCTTCACATTGTTTTTTTAGGATTGCGATTGATCAGTACATCCAGGTGAAGAGTCCCAAATAGGAAGAGACGCGTTCTACGGGTTTCACTGTTAGCCACTATCCATCTTTGCTTATAATAATTCATTATTATTTGCTCTCTAAATACTAGTAGCTTCTATGCTAGTCCACCTCATTAAAACATTTGAATCCTCTTGAATTAACCAGTTTTCCTAAGTAATTTATAAGAATTTATTTGATATTTGATCTATATTCAATATTACAACTCACTTGAAGGTCACTCTTAAGGTCATTTCGATGAATTAAAATAACATAATCTAGTTTAAACAAAATAAACTAATTCACTTATTAGCTAATCACTGATCAGTCAAATTTCGTCATTCATAAATTTTTTTAAAGAGAAATTATATCGCAATTAAAAGAAACAAAATTTCCCATAGACAAAAATGTTTCTCATATTTTCATTGATAAGTGAGAAAAGCAAAAAAAGAAACGAACAATAAATAATTCAATATCCCACAGACATCTATAAATAAACGCCCAAGTTGAATTTTTTTATTTTTTTTAAAAAAATATTCACCTAAAAAGGTGTAAGATAGTTTTTACAATCAAGTAGATATTAATAGTTAGTTAAGATTCTTCTTTTTATACAATTAAAAAAGGATAAGAACAACTGGGAAATTAAAAATTGAGGGGAACAAACTTTGATTTTTTTTTGATGAATATTCTAGAATAAAATGATGAAGATGAAAATAGTTATATGGTATTCGAAAAAAAATATCAAAAAATTTACTGATATACATTTTCTAGTAATGTTTCTCTATGAATTAAAACAGCATCACTGAACTATTCAGTGAAGATATTTATCAATCTTTGCACTCATATAAGACATTCTTCACTTTCATCGAGTTACTTGAGGAATTCTATTTTCTCAATATTTTCACGTCATTATTTCATTCAGAACATGAACATAAAAACATTGTGGTGTGTGCTACTTATATCGACATAAGTAGTATATAACGCGAGTCAGAAATAGAACGTCTTGCATTAGAAGATTGAGGAAGAAAGAACGGGAACAGAAAGAAATTTGTATGGAAATACAGGAACCATGAAGCCTGAGATGATTGACTGACATTTTGCAAATGAAGAATTTACTGTATGGTTCTCGGATTTTACTATGATACTCTGTAATTCGTGTTCGAATACTTTCGGTTGTCCCCACCTGTATTCTCGTTCACTATAACATGTGTATTTAAATATATAAAACAACACAAAAAAACAAACTGCACTGATACTTTTAAAAGAAACAACCGTTGAAATTGAAAACATTTGGAAATTAAGAACCGGATAAAAAGATACGGTTTATATAAAATACCACACATGTTATCGTTCATTTTAAGATAAAAAGGGAGGAAAAGAAATCTGTATTCAATCTAAAAGGGTGAAAGAAAAAAGAAGAGTATGAATGCGATCATTGAAAGCAATGAAATAAATATTTTGTTTAATTTATAGACTGTTGTTTTCACTTGTTTAATGATTTAATTTAATAAGGATGTGCAGTGTTTCATAAGAGAATATTTATCAGAGAAAGCTTTTAACTTCCTTCAGTAAAAAGTTTAGAACTTGGGTGTTTAGTACCACATTGCATAATTTAACCGGGATCAGTTAGTTAAAAGATTTGAGCTATTCACTTTTTGTCGCTTTTTTATGGAACAATATATTTCATTTTATTTATAACCTAACAGTAAGCTTCATTTCATGTTCTCCAGTTCATTGCAGATAGTAATAATGAACTAAGACAGTTTAATGTTATTTGTGATGTTTATTCTAATTGCAATATATTTTAGCTCTACCAACCTCGACGTCATCATTTTATTACATCAAACTATCCATTTTACAGTTGCATCATCACATCTTTCGATATTCATTCACTGAGAGTATTTTTATATCAATAAAGTCAGTTCACTAATCACTCTGTTCATATCAATCCAAGCAATCGATCCCAATCAACACAATTAATAAAAAGTTTGTAAATGATAAGGTTAAACTAAGTGAAATAACTAAACATAAATGAATGATGAAACACTTTACCATAATCTCTATTTTTAAAGTATTTTAACATAAGGTTATTGTAATAGTAATATTACATTGAAACATCTTTACATGTCGACAATTTATAGACTATTCACAGCGTCTTATTCATTTCAAGGTTAGCAGCCTAAAAATTCAGTTCCTTTATTTAGTGAGAATTTTCCTGTTTTTTGTTTCAGTGGTGTGTAAATTTTTCATATGTTAGTTAAAAAAACAGTAACAATAACAATTAGCAGTTTAGTAGATTATGTGTTATATTTATTCATTGTCATGCTGTCACTAAAACAGTGATGTTATTCGGTTAAGAATTTAGTAAAGAGGAAAGCTATAGATAACAAGTAATTGTATTGCACTTACATTAACAAAAGTTAATTTCTACTATGACCAGTCTTTGCACAAAGCAAATTTGTCAAATTTTAGTGTAATTGGATATATATATATATATATATTACACGGATATTCATACACGTCTTATTACGTTGAATGGTAAATTGTAATAGATAGAAAGCCTGACAATTAAGTTTCAGTTTGGTTACCATAAGTCTATAAAGAGTATTTGCAATAAAAACATAACTAGAAGGGGTTTTGTGGAGATTTCACTATTTTCATGGTTGAAAGCATGAGTCAATTGAAGCTAGACCACCTAGGAAAACCTGGAAGCACTAGACGGTCATTTCGTCCTATTGTGGGACTCCTCAGCAGTGCGTATCCACGAGCCGGCTCAATGATCTATCGGTTAAGTGCTCTGGCGCGAGACCAGTAGGTCCTGGGTTCGAACCTCGTGAGGCGGGGTCGTGGATGCGCAGTGCTTCCAGGTTTTCCTTGGTGGTCTAGTTTCAATTGACTAATGCTTTCAACTATGAAAAACATAACTGTTTATAGTCATACGATTACTACTTAATTAAATTGAGTTGCTTTTTTCACAAAAGTCACTAAGGAAAGTTATTTTCCAGTCAGAAGTTTACAAATTAATTTATGAAGTGAGGTAATAATTTATTTAAAATGAAAGTTATTTAGAAGAAAAATTATGTCCAGTTAGATTGTATATATGAAATTGATACCGTTTTTTGCCTTACTTTTAGTTCAGTAATTCTAAAACTAAACAATAAGTAACCGAAACCAATAAATGACTTTTCATATTTATATCATAATCTGAATAGTTTAGTTTGATTTGCATTGAATTAGATGATATAATGTTAGATGTTCACCTTTTCTACCAACGACAAAGAGAAAAGTTAACTTATTCTAAGTTAAACAGAGATTAATAAACGTTTTGTAATAGCTTAGAGTGGCTAGCTAATAGTACTTAAATTAAATTTAAACAATCAATCAGCTGCAACTTTACAAATATTTGATTCAATGAAGATGAACATTACTGAGTTTGAAATAAGTTTTCAACACAAACCGAAATTAGGTTGGGAATAACTAGAAACCTTGTATATTTATAATCATTTAATGCTCACGCCAGTCATTAGCTGTCAGATGAACCAAGAAAGTTCTTGTGATTGCTATAATCTTTCGATGCTAATTAATAATTCAGATTTAACCGTTGAAAATCGACTGGTTGACATTTCTAATGCATAACAGCTTAGAAATTAGTTCAACTTATACCTTGGTATCTCGTTAATAGGTAATTTTTCAATATTGATGACAGAGACCTCGAAATTCGTAGTTGATTATTGAAGCGTTTTCACTAATAGTTGATAGTTCTATATATGACATCATTTTGCTGTAGAAATCAAATTCAAATAACCTCTAAATAAGGCTCTTCGAATCAACCTCGTGTAATGACCATTACGATTAACCTATTAAGATAAATGAAGCTGCAAGGAAAACGGACTCCCTATTAAGTTCAAACTTGAAACTCAGGTTATATACTACTACTGAACAGTGAATGATTTCCCATTGCCAAGTTTTAACCAATACATTATTGAGTGAGTGAAATAGATTTAGTTACTGTTATAACATCAGACAAACATGTGATTGATATTTTATTTCCAGGTAGGAAGAACCTAAACATGTTCTTAGAATCGAGCCTAGACGGCATTTTTTTACTTTGTGGTTGTTTAAATCTACTTCCATAGTCGAATCTTGTACACATTTATTTATATATATTACGTTTCAACCAAATGAGTTAAAAAAAACGTGTTTCGCTAATGCTGTATACATTTTCCAATATATATTTTAGAGAGTAGGCTAATCATTATAACAACATCCATCTGGATATTATACAAAGAAGTGTGATGCACAATTTGAATGATTTTGATTTAGACAGACTAGTTATTAGGTTAACACTTAAAATTATAGTTTAACCATGCACCTTTTCAACGTCTTTAGTCCTACATTAGTTTTCTAGGAAGTCCTCACCTTTAAAAGGTTTCAATGGTTTTGTTTCTGGTATAATAATCAGTGTCTTTAAAATTCAAATGTAGAACAATTTGAAAACAGTCGGTTGCCAGAAATATAATTCTTCATAGGAAATTTAAATTTTGATTATACTTTAAACTTTCCATAATACTGACTTCTTAATAACTCATTAGTAATTCCATTGATTCTATAGTGACCTTTATTATCATATAAACACTCTTAATAAATTTTATTTACTTGTTCGCTTATTCTGGTTGTCTTCTATTTGATTTTCTTGAGTAATTCACATTTTTTATCAATTCAGATACGAGGTTTTGTAGTCATATACTTAGTGGATGTTTTTCTCATGAATGTTAATATAAGGTGAAGAAAAAAGACAGAAACTCTTGAACCATATTCTAATTCTATTTTCATTTTACGGTTACAGTCGTCGATAAGAACTTAAAACCTAATACAACAAAACATATTTTATGCAGTATGATCATTCAAATCCCAGATCTGTTGAAGGCTAGGTAACTAAGAGTATTAATCAGCTTTCGTTTTCCAATCTTCTGATCCTGGTTAGACATGTTACGGCCTCTCATAAACAAAAGCGTTCAGTAGTGTTCGTCGTATTATTGAATGGCACCAAATAAGTTTCTAATAGTAAATACTGAAAAATAGCCAGTTTGCTCTAGTGACAATGTACTGAGCATTAAACATTATGAAACGTTAAACCATAAGATAACTTTTTAGGTATCATTACCAAGTTTTGATTTGATAATTTTGAATAAATTGAGCATTGGGTAGTTTGTTATAAATAAATTAATATATTTGTAATATCCCAATGAGCAGAAAAATTAAATTTTCTGACGTTTCGTGACTTAGTGTAAGCCACTTCTTCATAGTATAAATAACCAAATTAACATTAATCCAAGTTTAAATAGTACAACGGAACAATCCAAGAATATTAGGTGATCAATCAAAAACAGGTCTGAATAAATCAATGTCAAGTCATTTCATTTCGGTTAAAGTGATTCATAAGGGATATGTATGTAATTTTGTGTGTATGTATGCATTGTTAATGACGAAAAATGTGTGACCTTTATAATGACAAAGGATAGAGTTTAATTTGTAATATAATGGTGTGAAATTGTAAATGATATCAGGCTACGTGACTGGGATAGATAGTCCAAGTAGGATGTATGGTAAGGCCTTCCTTTCTATTGAGAGCAGTGGGATAAATGTGAATTTGGTTATTTATTCTCTGAAGTAGTGGCTTACACTGAGTCACGAAACGTCAGAAAATCTAATTTTTCTACTCGTTGGGATATTACAAATATATTAATTTATTCATAAGATAACTGCTTATTAAGATGTATATTCGAACTTGAACGTTGCAAAGTCATTTTATGTAATGTTTTATAATTTTTTCTTCCTTTTTCGATTTATGTAAATCTAACTTTCTCTGTAATTAACAAAACTTTGATGAAATTCCAATGATAATAATAATAAATTTTTCCTTTCCTATTAAAATCATAGTAAACAATAAATAAAATTGTAACTTTTAACAATCGGTACTTCTTTAGGAATTTTAGCCAATGCTAAAAAAATGGAACAATTACGAATAAAACAAAACTTTCAATGTGTACCAGTGTACTGTAATTTATCTATCGTTCAGTGTTTACTATTGTAATAATCAAATGTAGAATGTTGCTTCTTAGTAGTTACATAATGTTTTATGTGTTGTGGATTTCAAAATTTTGCTACATTAGAAAAAACTAGTGGATAAATATATTAATTAGCACAAATTTCGGCTAATGATGTTCGTCAGTTATAGTCATTCATACTGTTGAACTGAGATGACTAGTAACAGATTGTACTGTAAAGAAATAAACGACATAGAATTGCTATATATATATATATGTATATATATACTTTATCTAAAATACATAGTTTTATCTGTTAAATATTTAAACTATATATATATACTTTATCTAAAATACATAGTTTTATCTGATTGTTTGCTGTAAAAACTAATAATCTAACTCAGACAGTGTTCTAATGTAACACTGGGTATTTCTTCATTATTCAAATAAGAAGGCATGGAAATAAAACATAGTTCTGTAGACTTTTAATTTGTAGAATCCTATATTTCCCCAGTGTTTTGTAATACGACAACAGTATATAAGAATGTAGTGAACTATTATCAGCACATGCTTTGTGCTAGTGATTTCGCTCAGATGAATGACGCGAGTTTCACGACCAAACCAACCAGCCCAAAGAACAAAACTCCACCGAAATCAACTATCTGAGCAACAAATCTTCTTCACCATCTCATTATCCTCTATAACAATACAAGATTTTGGGTTATGTGTGTGGCAGTAATCACATGTACTTACTAATTCTGAGACTAAGATAAATATTTTATCAGCCATGTTCGTTCAGATATCGTAATGCAAACATCCTCGTAGATAGATTAAGACAATGCTCCAACTGTTAAATTGTAAGGAAAGGATGGATTCCAAATAGTAGACACTTATGAGTAAAAATGGACAGGGAACTGGATCTAGTTGCACAAAATCAACTAAAATTATCGGACAAAACTTTCCTATTTATTTTAAATATGGTACTATTATTTCAAATGATCGATTTCTAACAATTTTTCACCAAACAATGAAAAATCATGAAAGCTTATTCATATTCAAGAATTGTTGTACCTTTAGAAGAAAACATGTGGTTAAAGTTTTAAGATAAATTACTTATGTTAACTTTGAATGTTATTATTTGAATTTGTCAGGACTGAAATCTGATTTCCCTACTTTGAATAAAACCAAGATGCAGATTGTGTGATATTATCGAATTGCAAATAATTTCGACGTTATGAAACATCATAAAACTTATATTGACCTTTGTTTAACTTCCCAAACAAAAAATCCTACTAAGAATATAAAAAAAACTGTAGGACCCACCAAAACGAACTTTAAAATATTTGACAGGTCTTTTAAAGTTCACTATTGAAAGAACTTTAGAAAAATTACCTACTCTTAGAGCTCACAGATTTTCGGAATGATGCAACATATATTGTACAAATGAAATAATGTGGCTTCTCAATAAGAAGTAGATAAAACGCTTCATAAAGTCAAGTCCATTGCCTATATATATATATATATATATATATATATATATGATCGAAACAAACCAGTATCACCGATGGAAAAGTTTTCTTGATATAGAAACAAATAAGAATCTAAATGTCTTAGTGTTATATACCAATAAAATATAGATTAACAAAAATCTTAAATAACATCAAAATAGCTGACTATGAAACAACTGGATAAATGCTATTGTTTAGATTAATTACCATCTCATTCATCTGTTTCAATCAGGAGAACCGGTTGTAAAAATAAATTAACATAATACCCTTATGTTAAATCTGATCAGTAATGACTTTTAACTTCAGAATCATAAATCTTTGTCAACAAAACTACTATTATATGAAACAATGTTTTTTTCAAATATCATCTTTTTAACCATAAGTACTAGTTTCCCTGAATTTACGCCTGAATATTCCTAATACACATATTGAACCTTATCATCAACTTTTCTCACTGTTTTCTTTAGTGAAATTGAAAGTTTTCATTGAATGTCGTCGTGACTGTTCAACTAAATGTAATCATAGTCTATTTGTTTATCTGGCTAATGAAGTAAGTAATATTTATAATATTTGAAATCAATATATTGATTATATTGGGTAATATAACTAATGTTCTTTATAGAATTTTTCTACAACTTCAATGTTAACCATTCACTGATGATGTATGTATTTCCAATCCGAATACCTCTGCTTATAAATGTACCATTATCATTCAATCAATTACATTGGGAAAAAATTACACAACATATCACTTGAAAATAATAAAAAAACTTGTGGACAAAGAAACCGAAAACAAAATGAAATTCCCTTTCTTTTATTACTTCAGCATAATTAAAAAAGATATTTGATGTTTTCTCACGAAAATGAATTAAAATGTAACTAATAAAATGTAGTCATTTCTTCTTTTAACGTACATGTAAATTTGTAGTTATACGCAGAATGTAAATGTTTTTTTGTTATATTTACTAACGTATAAAACAATTTACATCGTGTGTACTACTAGTCTTAGAGTGAATCACATTCACTATCCCCTTAATTTTATTCCAGTATTCTGTATAAATAACTATTTCATAGTTGGAAATATTTATGGTCATAAACTTTGTACTGAATGAATAGTTTGAAAGTGTTTTACCAGCAGAAGACAGACATGATTCCACCACTTGTCCACATATATAAAGTGAGTATTTACAGAAACAACTTCAATGTTCAGACTAATACTTATTAGACAGAGATAGTAGAGAAAACTTGTAGCTCAAGTGGATGATGTTCGTAGAGTATCTTTCTCTGAACTAGATGATTTAATCGTGAAGTTTTCATAACTTTTCTGAATAACATCGTCAACATAGATTTCAGATAGAAGTGGGGTATTCGGATCTCTCCTCATGTTACCAACTACTACTACTACCCATTTCATCCTATCACATTTCTAAAAAACTTTGGTATTATTTACTTTCACCAACAAAATTATATTTATGTGTGGAAAATAAGATAGTAAAAATTTCTTAAATCATACCGCGAATAAGCTGTTGATTTGGTTTACAAAAATAAAATATTGTTGTTGTATTCTGTTTATTGTCTTGATATTTTTTCACATTTGGAATTTCCAGATTTTTAAAAATAAAGTGGATCGTTGTTTTAAGTAATGATCACCAAATCTGTTGACTGGTTTCTTAATGTCAGGAAATAAGTTTTTTGCTAGTAAGGTTTATTAACACTGAAACTAGTGCTTTAAAATCTCCTGTCTATCTGTGTCCAACGTGTTGACCATTTGTCTTCGTTCGATCCATCAACATCGACCGACTAGTCAATCGAAATAGCACAACCTCTGACTGCCAGAATATTAGCTCTCCTGATGTTGGGACGGGGTGGAGTAGTTACAAATCGTATACCATATGTTTGGTACTTATAGGAAAGTACAACATGATCACTATTCACTAGTGGAGGAAGGTGCTAAATGTCGACAACATCTTCACAGTTGTGTGTGAGGACAAGGTCTAGCAATGATGGGTCATGTTCCAAGTCAATATGTGTCGGTTTTACGATACATTGTACAAGTGCACATTAAATAATTGTTGATAATAGGTCAATGTCGAAACTCCCATCTGAAGCTGTGAGCTCTATCCTGTTGATCTACGGTGCGTTGAAGTCTCCAATGATGAGACGACATTCTGCCTTACTCCAAGAACAGATGTGTCTTAGAAAGTCGTCAGAAAGACAACACGGACTACGACATATTCCTCCTATAGTCACTAACCCGTTTCTAGACCTAATTGTACAACATTCTACCTCACATGTACCACTAATATGCGCCTCCGATATGATCGATTGTATGCGAAAGTTATTCCTAACATATAACACTATACCTCCTCCCTTGAGACTTATAACTGTTTCACTTCTAATACAGATGTAGCCTGCAATGATGGTAGAACAGTTTATATCTACGGTGAGCCAAGTTTCTTTGACAACAGTTATATCGAAACTTAATTCATACACCACCAAACTTAGCTCGGACCTTTTATTTGAAGACTATGGGCATTCGTGTAGCTCACGTTTAAGGTGTTTTGAGAATATTACGTTTTATCCATACAGGTTGCGGAAGCATTGGCTTCCAAGACCTGACTACCCGAAAACCCTTAATCATGAGGTTCGTTTCGCTATTTAACTTTCCAGTTCTTAACTCCGTAAGAGTATTCTTCCACTTGATTCGATCCTCAAGCGGCTGATGTCGTCGAATACGAATATTTGAATCACGAGTTTTGTGTGAGTTATTCAATACTACTTTCTTTCTTCGAAATTCCCGAGTACTAACTTCAATATCCTTCTTTGTTGGGTCTCGCCTCGAACCCATTTACCAAGTCTTATTATTTTAGTGATAAGTACCCCTGAAACCTCATCAGGCAGTACATTCCTGAGGACAATTTCCGCTAACTGTAGATCGCGTGCTTGTCTTTTAGTAGGGTCATTGTCTTTCGACTCTTCTAGATTCCAAATAATTAAAATAGGAACGTGTTTAACTTTTTTATAAGTCATGTTCACGGCTTTGGACCGTGATGTCAGATTCTGCCTGTTAACTGCTGGTATCTTACTGTTAGCTTTCCTTGTAACAGTGTCGTGTGAGTCGAGCGAATGACTAACGACAATGTTTGATGAGGTCAAACTTTTCCCATCTACGATAGGGCTAAATATTGCCTTACTTTCGGACTTTGGTGGAGTAATCTTGGAGGATAATTCATACGTATGTTGAATGCATGTATCCAGGTGAATAACTAAGCGAGAACTAAAACATTCATCATATGTGTATGTTATTTGCTTCATTCTTACATTCGTTGTAAAAATAAACTAAACGTATTATACGTTTCTTACTGCTGATTCACATTTTTCATGCTCCATTCAATTCTTCTTACATCATCATTATTTATGGCGGTAAATAGTTGTCCTAAACTTTCTTTGACTTTAAGAAAACGACAGATTTTAATGGTTTAGCTGCTTATCTGTACTCTTTACATTTCCTGAACGCCTTAGTGAAAAAAGCTGGAATATACTCTCTTGCTTCTTAATTACAAAACATTTTACAAAAACAAAGGGCCATATATTTTGTCAGGTAGTCTCTCTTCCTATATGATGTCAATCATCAAAAATTCCCAATTTTTACTGGAAACGTTTTATGTATTCTGAAGAAAATGATCTTGTTTCATCTCTATTTTACACACAATATAATATCAAGTAATCACTTAAAAAGTGTTTGCTATTTTCAATACTTTCACTTCAAGCTCAATGTTCTAAGTGAAATACAATGACTTTGTTGAAAGAATGAAAATCTTGAATATTTGCTTATAGATATGAATTAGATTGCTAGATCATAATACATGAAGTTTTGACCATAAACATAAATAAAAGTTTGATTTCAATGTAAACCGCTTAGGTTTCGTGCTAACATTCACAATTTTCATCTGGCGTACCAGTGGAGGGTAGGGGGTCACCATGACTGTGTTAAGGGTATGTACTTCTTATTATTTTCTGTAAATCTTCTTTACTGAAATATGTATTAATGAATCCCAATTATGTACTCAAAATAGTCCTTGACATTTAATTGACACACACAACTACATTAACATGAATTTCCCTAAATTAATAAATTATAATAAGTAATATTGTCTTTTTTTACACTAATTACTTGTTTGATTTTATTTTTTTACTCATAGAATGAATGTTACAGTTGTTTGATTGAGTGTATGTCTGCCTTTACACAACAGGCAGAGAAAGTTGGAGTAAGTCAACATTTTTCAGAATTATTAGTAACTATTTAAAACACATAGGTAGTTAAGATCATTATCCGTATTTCCCAATCTTGATCTGATCCTATCGAACAGATGGGCTATTTAGTAACTAAGCTGAGTAGTTATACACTGAACTAACCTTTTGATATGATGAAGTATGAAATAAATGCATAGTAAGGCAGTAATTCCATAAGAGAGTAAATAGCTTATAGCATTTCAACAACTAAAATCAGCTCACTTATCAAATGGATGCCGTTGGTGCGAACGTAAATGCTCAGATTTCGTGTTGGATAGTAAGCATTAGTAGAATTATAGAAAACCCTGAATGAAATAATTTCATCTCCGAAATTCAAACTTAGTTCACTAACCAGAAGTATTCCTAATGAGCAATCCAAACAGTAAATAACCAGCGATATGAAAATACGTATTGGGCACTTAACCTAGGGTCAATGATTTGTAAGATTTGATAAACACTAAGTTCATTTGTTATCAGTAGTTGATAGGCTAATTGATCAGTCAATTATCACTAAGTTAGTTATTTAGGAATTCTTTTGCTAATCGAATAGATTAATGACGTCATCTGTGACTGTGGAGCTAGATGATATGCGATTCTAAATCAACTGGAAGTATCAATCCTTGCAAAATTTTACGTATCTCCTGTTAATGATGACCAGTTAACGTGAAAACTTCTTCTACAACTTCTTAACAGTTGCCTTTGACCATTCAAACAAATGACAGCTGTGCTTTGAAAAATCCCACTATATACCAAGTCGATAAGTAGTTGTTTGTCAGTGAGGTAGGCATAATTTCAACTTACTATGAGTTTAAAATTAATTTTCAGCATTCAAAGACTACATACCTATTCAGTTTACTTCATTATTATTATACATTCATATTATTGAACAAAAGGTTTAAAATAAATAATATTTGAAAAATAACGCAAAATAATCATGCTCTACATTAAATATGAGGAATGTAAAGGATAACTACAAAAAAAGAAAGTAATGGACCACTAATTTCTAAAGTCAATGAGTACAGACTATAAATACTTTATTTAACTTTATCGGTTAAGTGCTCTGGTGTGAGACTGGTAGGTCCTGGGTTCGAATCTCGCGAGTGCGGGATCGTGGATGCTCACTACTGAGGAGCCCCATAATAGGACGAAACGGCCGTCCAGTTCTTCCAGGTTTTCCATGGTGGTCTAGCTTCAATTGACTCATGATTTCAATTATGAAAAATATTGAAATCTCCACAAAACCCTTTCTGAAGAAGTTTAAAAACAATTTGATTATTTGTAGTATGGAATCATGTTACTGTGGTCAAGGTTTTGATTTTATACAAAGAAATATTGACCTCAAAAGCTACATCATTGCCTCATGTTCACCAATCAACATATCCACTTTCCTATTTGGATAAATTGAAAGAGATAGTTTATTAAACAGTATGTGTTTAGGGTCAACCACCAAAGATCCAATACAGAGGATTTCTATCTATCACATCTAGTCGAAAAGACGAAACATTCGGTTATTTTTATACACTGATATACATAAATTTGTCTAAGATATTCGAGTTGTAACTAGAAGATTCAAATTTTGAGTTTCCCAGTGGAATCTTTTAATTGACAGGGAATCTAGGTTCCCTGATTATTTTAACCAGATTCCGACTGATTGAAATTTATATATTTCAAGCTCTTTCCTTTAATATACTTACCACATACCTTATACTTTGATTTTATAAACTTACAGATCCAAATAAAGGATATAAAGAAATCAAACGATCCTAATTTATTATCTGATAGTTTGTATGCACCTGGAAAGAAAGTAAGACGTCGTCATCTTCGTCAAGATTTTATCACACAAGAACAATTTAGAAAAAGATCAGAATGATAACTACAGATTAATAAAATTAATATTTTCAATGACTATCTAAGTTCATAAAACTGAAATAGTGACCATTACTTATGACGTTGAATGAATAAACATAAACCAACAATATATTATAACTATCATTATTATCGAAGTTCGTCTTTGTAACAATAATAGTATTATGTTCTTGTAAAATCCTACATCATATTTTTTATTTCATTTGTTCACTTTGATTATCATTTTAGCGAACATCTTTTTAATTTCAGTAATCATCATTACCAAAAGTTCTTAAAAGCATTTCTCCCATTTCTTTATTTATGTTCAATCAATACAATTATAAATCATCAAAAACGAATGTGTTTTTCTTTTCATTTTTCTTTCGCGAATTTAGATAGTAACGTAATTGTAATAATTTCTACTAAAAAGTTGTCAATATATTACATTATTACAGAGATCTGTACTGACCAGTTCCAGTAAAAGCCTTGCTTATTTTTAGGAAAAGCTCTGTCTTGATATAGAACTTCAAAAGTGTTCAATATCTGATATATTCAAAGTAAAACTAGAGATTCTCATGCTGCTAGTACGAAATTCAGTAGTCTTATTTACCAGCATGACTATTAAGCGACATATCAATTTACAAAAAAAGAAGCACGTACTTCCGTGTTATTGTTGAGTAGTGTACAGTTGTAAGGCACAAATTATCCTATCACTTTTAAAAAAAAGATTAAGATTCTCAATATGAATATAATGGTGAATTATGTACTATTAGCTTACGAATATTTAGAAAACCTATTTATCAAAGGTATACATCTTTACTTAGTTATTTTATCATATATCATGTACCGAGAGATATCCCTCAAGTACTATATCTCATTTGTGGATCTATGATTGCAATTGGCAATTTTTCACCCAGTCTTCTAGTCTTCAGGTTTTCTACTTTCAACATGAGTAGACTTCCGTGCTTGTTTAAACTTAAAGTTGATACATCCTAGAGACGTAATGAATTATTTAAGCTCTGTCGATCGTATGGTAGTGAGATACAAAGGAACTTACAACTGCCGACCGTATGGATATGCAGATGTTTGATATGAGGAAATTTCCAGGCTTTATCAGTCTTAGAAACCGTCATTTCTTATTGTTTTTAATGATCATGATTAAACTGAATCTGTCTTGAAAGTAGAAAATAGTTACGATGAAGCCTGTTACCTAGAGGTACTTCTGGACCATAAATATGCAGATGAAATTACTTTCATGGTGAAAATGTTTACATATGGATACTTGTGTAGGTTGGAATCGCTGTGATAGACTTAGTAAGTCTCCATGAAATAAAAGCTTCAGTAGTTTATATTGCATTAGCTCACCCGTAGTGATGATAAACGCTTTTTACTGATCACGAGTAGCTGGGCAGCCACCACACAAGTGAGTAAAATTTGGCTTTTCAACCTAATTATACTAAATCATTAATCATGTTTAGTCATCCTTGTTGATTTATTTGATAATGACCCTTTGTATCTGAACAGCTTGGTAAATGGTCTGATACAATACTAACACATAACTCATTCCCAAAAAGGCGAGACTATGATCTATGGACGAACCAATCAGATATTAGATAACATGTTTTAGATTTTGGCGCGAAATTCATTCATCCACTTGGTTAAATAGTGTTTTGGCACTTTAGCTGATGTAAGTTCGTTATGAAAACCCTAAATCTAACTTCTAATCCTAACCGTCAACTGTAAATCATGATCACAATTTATAAGCCTCATTTCACCATAGTAAGTAGGTGGGCAATCTCAAGATAGCTCAAGGACGTACATGAATTATAGTCCCACTATATTAAATACAAGACTACAAACTGCACTGATTCCTAACCAGGTACCATCAGATTACTGAGCCAATTAAAATAAGCTGGATATGTTTTATGTTATTCAACCAATCCTTCGCACACTTTAAATTTACTTACTTACTTACTTTCGCCTGTTACTCTCAATGGAGCATAGGCCGCCGACCAGCATTCTCCAACCCACTCTGTCCTGGGCCTTCTTTTCTAGTTGTATCCAGTCTTTGTTCATTCTTCTCATGTCTGTCTCTATTTCTCGGCGTAATGTGTTCTTTGGTCTTCCTCTTCTCCTTCGACCTTCAGGATTCCATGTGAGGGCTTGTCTTGTGACGCAATCGGGTGGTTTCCTCAAAGTGTGCCCTATCCACTTCCAGCGCCTCCTCCTGATTTCTTCCTCCGCTGGAATCTGGTTTGTTGTCTCCCACAGTAACTTGTTGCTGATAGTGTCTGGCCATCGGATCCGAAGTATCTTGCGTAGACAACTGTTAATAAACACTTGTATCTTCTGGATAATGGCTTTCGTAGTTCTCCACGTCTCCGCCCCATACAATAGAACTGACTTGACATTTGTATTGAAAATTCTAACCTTGGTGTTGGTTGACAATTGTTTTGAGCTCCAGATGTTTTTCAGTTGTAAGTATGCTGCTCTTGCTTTGCCGATCCTCGCCCTCACATCTGCATCTGATCCACCGTGTTCATCAATGATGCTGCCCAGATATGTAAAGGTTTCCACATCTTCCAAAGCTTCTCCGTCAAGTGTAATTTGATTGGTGCATATTGTGTTGCATCGGAGAGTCTTGCTTCTCCCTTTGTTTATATTGAGACCTACTGCTGCTGAGGCTGCTGCTACACTGGTCGTTTTCTCCTGCATTTGTTGTTGCGTTTGTGATAGAAGAGCCAGATCATCCGCGAAGTCTAAATCGTCAAGTTGCATCCTGCCTGTCCACTGTATCCCGTGCTTTCCTTCAGTCGTTGACGTCTTCATGATCCAGTCTATTACCAGGAGAAAGAGAAACGGTGAGAGTAGGCAACCTTGCCTTACACCAGTCTTTACTTCAAACGAGTCGGTGAGTTGTCCTCCATGGACGATTTGGCAGTTTAGTCCATCATAGGAGTTCCGTATGATATTGACTATTTTCTCAGGCACATCGTAGTGTCGAAGAAGCCTCCATAGTGTTGTCCTGTCCACGCTATCAAATGCCTTCTCGTAGTCGATGAAGTTGATGTAGAGTGATGAATTCCATTCGATTGATTGTTCCACAATGATACGTAGAGTTGCGATTTGATCTGTGCACGATCTATCCTTACGAAATCCAGTTTGTTGATCTCGAAGTTGGGCGTCTACGGAATTCTTCATCCTGTTTAACAATACTCTGTTGAAGACTTTCCCTGGTATTGAGAGGAGAGTGATGCCCCTGTAGTTGTCGCACTTGCTAAGATCACCTTTCTTTGGTACTTTGATCAGAAGTCCTTTTTCCAGTCTGTTGGTACTTGTTCTTCGTTCCAAATCTTACTGAAGAGGATGTGTAGTATCTTGGCAGTTGCTGCTACATTTGCTTTCAGTGCCTCTGCCGGGATGTTGTCTGGTCCCGCTGCTTTGCCGATCTTGATTTGTCTAATGGCCATGCTGATCTCTTCAATTGTTGGTGGGCCAACATCGATTGGGAGGTCTGTGGGTGCTGCTTCGATGTTGGGTGGGTTCAGTGGAGCTGGTCGATTTAAGAGTTCTTTGAAGTGTTCTACCCACCTGTTTCGTTGTTCTTCAATGTCGGTGATTACTTTGCCTTCCTTGCTTTTCACTGGTGTTTCTGGTTTACGGTAATTTTCAGCAAGTTTCTTGGTTGTATCATACAGTTGTCTCATGTTTCCCTCTCTTGCAGCCTTTTCCGCTGTCATCGCTAAATCTTCCACATATTTACGTTTGTCGGTTCTGATGCTCCTCTTCACTTGCTTGTTTGCCTCTGTGTATTCGGCTTGTGCCTTGGCTTTTTCCGCTCTTGTTCGGCTGATATTGATTGCTGCCTTCTTGTTCCTTCTTTCTTCAATTTTATCCAGTGTACCAACAGTGATCCATTCCCTGTGATGGTGCTTCTTTTGGCCCAGAACCTCCTGACATGTTGAAATGATTGCCTCCTTGATACCTTTCCAGTTGCTCTCCATGGTAGTTCCCTCTCCATTGAGTAGATCATGAAAGGCCTGGAACCTGTTGCTGAGGGCTATGTTGAATTTGTTGAGTTTGTCAGCATCTCGAAGATAGGCCGTATTAAACTTTTGTGATGTTGTCCGCGCCGTTGTCCAGTGCTTCTTGAGTTTTAGTTTCATCTTGGCGACCAGCAAATGATGATCGGATGCTATATCAGCTCCTCTTCTGGTTCTCACATCCTCCATCGTCCTCCTGAACTTTTTGTTGATGCAGATATGGTCGATTTGATTCTGTGTAGTGTGATCCGGTGAAATCCAAGTGGCTTTGTGTATGTTTTTGTGTGGAAATGTGGTGCCACCTATGACCAGTTTATTGAAGGCACATAGGTTTGCAAATCTCTCACCATTTTCGTTCCTTTCTCCAAGTCCATGTCGTCCCATGACGTCTTCGTATCCAGTGTTGTCCATTCCAACCTTGGCATTGAAATCTCCCATCAGAATGGTCAGGTCCTTGGTTGGGCACTTCTCGAAGATCGACTGCAGCCTATCATAGAATTGGTCTTTAGCGTCTTCATCGTAGTCGTTGGTAGGCGCATAGCATTGGATGACGTTCATTGTAATGCCCTCTCTCTTTGTTTCGAAGGAGGCTTTGATGATCCTTGGTCCACGAGCTTCCCATCCAATAAGTGCATTTTGTGCTTTTATGGACAGCATCAACGCAACTCCTTGTGTATGTGGGGCATTTTCTTCTTCATGACCGGAGTATAACAGAAGTTCTCCTGAAGACAGTCGTTGTTGTCCAACCTGCGTCCAATGTGTTTCACTGATTCCAAGCACCTCCATGTTGTATTTTCTCATTTCTGCAGCAATTTGGAAGACTCTTCCGGTCTCCCACATTGTCCGGACATTCCATGTACCTATAAGAATTGTTGCTCTGGTTGTAAGAAGGTGCATCGGCCTCATGACTTCCGAATGAACTCGGCTTTCATCATGAGACGTCATAATTATTCCTTCTACTCCCAGGGCAGAGTTTGAATGGTTTGAATGATTTTTTCTGGTTAGCGTTTTTTTAGCGAGTTGATTTTCTACGGGATGGGGTCGCTAACCCCATGCCCAACCCTCCTCCTTTACCCGGGCTTGGGACCGGCAGCAACCCCCAGAGGAGCTACAGGCGGAGTTCACACTTTAAACTGCCTTATCCAAATTCAGTGCAGTCTATACAGCTGTTGTCACCGGAATAAGCATTTTGATCTTGATGAAAAATCCGTTGTTTAGTTAACTCAAGTCCGGTTGGTCAATCATTCATAATTTTGCTGTCATTGAACTTGGCTGTACCTTGTGACAGGTAATCCAACTAATATCGTTAAGAGCACTACTACTAAATTTCACTAGTCTATCGTTATTTTGCGACAATAAAATTCCATGACAACTCTGGTCATTCATAATGCCTCAACAGCGAAACTGTGTTTTTAGGTATCCTGACAACCAGAACTCGTCAAGTTATATTATACAAAGAAGCTTTGTCGTTTCCAATTGCTATCCATTCTATTGATGTCTGGCTCCAATTCCCGGCTGAATGTGTCCCTTGATCTTTCTCTTTTCCCCTTGCATCCAAAATTCCCAGTTTAGACCTACCCTGTGATGCCGCATAGTGATTTTGTTCATGAATGTCCCATTCACCCTGTCTTTTTCTTCATCAGGAACCAAATTTTTCTCTCACACATTGGGTTGTCGCTGATGACATCTGGCCAACAGACATTGAGTATCTTCTGTAGATAATTGTTCATAAATATTTGTACATTTTCAATAATGGTTGTGGTAGTTATCCAAGTTTCACCTCCGGACTGTCTTGACGTTGATATTGAAGGCTCTAACCTTGATGTTGGCTGACATTTGTTTTGAGTCCCATATGTAGTTCAGCTGTAAGAACACTTCCCTTGCTTTGCCAATCCTTGTATTTCCTTCTACATTGGATCTTTTTTCTACCGATAATGCTGAATAGGTGCGTATGGAATAGAAGGGCCAGGTCATCTGCGAAATCTAAATCGTCTAGTCGCATCCTAGCTGACCGTTTTATTGCATGCTTTCCCTGCGACATGAAGGTCTTCGTGCTCCAACCGACCATCAGAAGATAAACAGCAAGAGTAAGCAACTACATTGGTTTTCACTTTTAATGTATATATCAGCTTCACTTCATGCATGCCTTTGCAGTATAGACAGTCGTAAAAATTCCACATAAAGGAGACAATCGTTTTAGCTACTGACTCCATTGTGTCGAGGAAGGTTCTACAAGGTCCTCCAATCTGTGCTGTTGAAAGCCTTCTCATTGTGAGTGTGGTTGATTTATACTAGTATATTCATTCAATTTATTATCCGTGATGTTGCAGTTTCATCAGAATACTATCGATCCATAGAAAAGTCAGTCTGCTGATCACGAATTTAAGCATCTACTCGATTTATCATTCAGTTTAACAACACTGTTGAATAATTTTCCTTATACCAATAGTAGTGTGATGTCTCTGTTGAGATCTCTTTGCTTTTATATTGTGGTGACCTACTTTTATGACGAGAAAGCGATTGGTATAATGGAAATGATTATTAAAAGCAATTGTACCACTGATTGTTTTACTGTGATTGTTTGCTTAAGTGTACCAAAGACGCATATTTTGCCTGTGACCTTGCACGAACTCGAGCAGGCTCGGCATTTCCGCTTGTAAACTTTGGCACGTCTCCGTATTATTTCGATATCACGAGATCGCTAACAAATATATCTTATTGCAACTTTCTGGTTTTTGGCTTACGGAGGGAACCAAAACGATATCTGGCACGTAATCTTCCTGTAGTGTGATCATTGTCAATAGCGACTCTACGGCAAATACAATATCTTAGTGTGGTGTTGTTCTTTTCGTTCTCTTTGCGCTTACTTCTCCTGCGAAATCTTTTCGAAAAGAATGCCGAGCATCTTTGCAGTTACTGCGATATCCGACTTCAGCGCCTCAGATGGTATGTGTAAGATCCAAACTAAGGTATGGCTGAAGAATAACTGTCTAGGTAGTTTAGTCACTACTCATCGCCCAGTTGAAATAAAAACAAGAGGATTCGGAAACTAACGGTTCTAAACAAATATTACCGCTCACTTAGTCAACCAATAATTTTTCCCTCAAGAATCGACCGAGCGCGCCAAAAGACAAGTGTTATTCTATCCTTTATGGATAGATTAGATAAAATTCCGTTCAAAGGACAATAGTTTGTTGCCAAATAACACAAGGTGTTTCCGATTTCGGAAAAGTGCTTCAACTCATAATCAAATTGCAAAATCCCAGTCAACTCAAGCAACACAATCTAAGGAGGACCAATCAATATGGCTGTCGCCAAGATTAAGCATAAACTAAAACAACATAAACACAACTCAGGAAGAAGCATGGAAACTCAATGAAGACAAAATAAAAAATGAGAAAACTATAATAAAATAAAATATTACAATCTCACACCCCATTAAAAGGACCGACAAATATACAGCAAAAGAAACCAACGAGAAGGAGCTGCAAACGTGTGTATGGACGGATATTCACACATAAAACCTTCAAAATGGATCGTACAGTAGGCTGTTAGGTCCTGCTGCTTTTCAACGCCCATTTAGTTGTCATCTAGTCCGACCTAACTTGAACTGTGCCATTTCAGAGATTTTTAGTTCACAAAGTAATTCCAATACTTTTAGTCATTATAGCAGCTTCGACGTTTCTCGAGTTCACTGGAGCATGTCAACTCAAGAGCTCTTCAAAGTGTTCTACCCATCTGTTCAACTGTTCTTCAGTACGTGTGATTAGCTTGCCTTATTTTTTCTTGAATGGTCACTCCGGTTTGCAATATTTCCCTGTTTCCTCGTTGTAGCAAATAGCTATTCCATTTTTCCCGACTCTGAAGCTTTTTTCATTGTCTATGTTTGATTTTCCAAGCATTTCTTCTTCTTATGTTTAATGTTCTACTTGACTATCTTGTTTGCCAGTGTATTCGGTCTGGCCCCTCGCTACCTCTACATATGTATGGGGGTTGTTGGCTGCTAACCTCTTCTCCTCCACATGTTAACTGTTGCACAAGTTTTCAGTAGGTGGACTGAACCCGAGATATTCGAAAATCCTCCGATTTCCACATAAAGCGCCATCACTCTTCTGAATCGAGGTCCATCAACTCTAATGACAACATTCAAGTAGTTCGAGTGTATTCTTGTCATGTGTTTCTAACAAGGTTGTGTTCTACAGGGTTTCCTTGCCAAGCTCATATACAACCTTGTATAGATGTTGTTTCCTACTTTGTAATGTGATGCGGTCTGTTTGGTTGGTAAATAATTCGCATAGTGGGAGCTGTTATTGGCGTTCTGGATTCAACGGGATAGGCTAGGAGAACAAAGGACCAATAAGGACGCTGGGCTGCTCACACCGGTGGAACGTCATTGGCTAAGCACATTTTCAAGATTGAATAAGTCGTATTCCGGTTAGCGAATATATCACATTATAGTTAGACGGGCCTGAATTCACAACAGTCTTCACTTTGTTATATTAGTTCGAAGACATGTAATTGTCTGTAATCACACCTTGCGAACCGGAGGTGCTGCTCAGTAAGAAAGTCTGATAAATAATTGCAATCTACCTGACACATAATATGTATGTGGTATTTTCGTCACATGGACATCAAGAGGCCACAGATACGTGCGTTTTGGCAATACTACTTTTTCAAACATACAACTATGTGATGATTTCAAAGCCAGTTTGATTAAAAATCAAAGATTGTGAAGTGAGCATATATTTTTTAATCAAGAATCGATATATGTTATCGTGTGGAATCTAAGCTGACTAATGATAGTAGGGGATTTACAAGATGGCGTACCCAAACGTGATTTGGTACATATATTTCATTGAGTGCCTACAAGTATCCAGTAAACGTCACGTACATCTATCATAATTGCATGGCCCAGCAGTTCCCATTATTAATAGTCCCACCTGAACGCTTAGTAGTCTTAACTATTAATTAACCTCCATGAAACATCCATGTGTAAATTTTTTTACTAGGCATACATTTTAACCAACAGACCACACGATTATGTTAAAGCGCTATCCCACTGCCAATAAAGCCATGAATGAACCAAGTTAGGACGGCGTAAGATACTAGTTTCTGTTTCTAATTGTGACAACACTTTGAGAGGTATTCATAGCAGCACTTCAGTTTTATACCAACCTGACTATTATTCAAAATAAATCATGTAAAAATCACAGTATTCAGACATGATTTTGAATAACTGAAGGTGTTAAAATAAATTCTCATTTACCAACCTCGCGTTCTTATTTTTCTTCCGATTCACAATACAATTTAACAAACAAGAAGTCAGTTATGGATTGCGCAGATCACAGAAACATTATTTCAAAGTCATAAGCCATGATCACAAAACAAACGAATGCTGGAAGTAAGAGGTTACTAGAGTGTTACTTTTGTCATGGTCACCTGTTTGAGACTTCGAATGTACTTTTTAGGAAGTGTTACAAATCTATATCTCGCGCACATATCAGAACATAATGAATGCTGAATCCAACCAGCTGGTCTAAATCTAAAGAGTTATATTTCTCCTCCCTGAGTTGAAATAGTTGTATTAATCGTTTATTATCTATCAAGGTTATCTATCAAGCTACTTCAGCAATGTTTACACACTAAAGATATCCTCTTTTTCAGTTCATACGATGGCCTGAAATTCGGTAGTTGTCGATAAACCCTTTCAGGTGCTTTACGACACATATTGGTCACCAAGGTACTGATACATACAACATGAACAACAGAGAACTGTTATACAGACACACAATGACTTAGGGATCATAGTTAGCCAAGACTTGAAAACTACTGTTCACTGCTTTGTGATAGCCACAAAAGGTATTAGAACCCTACGGTCAGTACCTAGGTCCTTTAGTCATGTCGATGTTAAAAACTTTTTAACTTTGCATAGAGCATTCGTTCGTTTTAAAATCCAGGATGGCATACAAGCGGCTAGTCCTTGCCTAAAAAAGACAGTGGGCTGTTGGAAAAGGTTCAGAGAACTCTAGCCAGGATTATTCACGAGATAACGTAACCCTTAAATGGTGCTCGACTGGCTAGACTAAACCTATTCCCATTGTCATATAGAAGAATCAGAGGCGACTTGGTCATAGTTTCAAATTATTTAGTGATAAGTTTGTATCTGTTATACCCTCATTTCTCATGTCCTCCAAAGTGGGGAATTTATGAGGACATTAAACACGTTCACTGGCCTAGAAGAAATTACTTGTCAGCTGACTATCAACTTTCTCATTGATTCACCAACGAATGGAATTCATTACCTCAACACGTAATTAAAGCTCCATCTGTCGACGTATTTGGAAAATAGTTGAGTCGACTGAGAGACCGCCATTGTCAAGGCTAACACAGGCCACCTAGCCTTTAATCCTTTCTGATCTGAAACTGCATAGATGAGAGGGCTCTTCGATATTGAATATTTTGTGAGCGCATTGTGAATTTCTGATCAGGTGATTTTAAGAGGCTCTTTCAAAAAACTTTTCTGTAATGTAATGCCACCTTGGGGACTGGCGAAAAAGCCTGTCAAGTTATTTCTCAATTTCACATTTGGACAGTTTCTTTCTCAACCTTTGGAAGATGATCAAGTTATAATAACTTCTAACGGAATTGGATGTAAAGATATATATTTTAACATTGATGTAAGATATTCTATAATTATGAATATACTTTGTAGAAACTAAATGCATTATTATCTGAAAGTGGGATTCCTGTGGTTTTCTGCGTGGCTTATATTGCTGAAGTTGTTATTTCGCTTCCATGGAGTGTCGAAATCAAGGGGATCGATTTTGTTGTCCAAGCAATATCAGAAGTTTCCTCTCCATCTGGAAGTAAGTGATGCTAACTTATACCTCAATGTCCTATGAAAATTTCATCGACGATACTCTCTGCCGTAGTGATGATTTGTAAAGCATGTCTCTTAGTAACATTCAGTAACACGTAAACTGTAACTTGGTTAAACTAACTCCATTTTGACCACTGATCACTTGTCTCAGGTATCGATTTAGAACCCGCCATCATAGGTTTTAATTTTACGGAAACACTGATTGATTTACTTAATAGTTTTTACTTGGTACAACTTGTAATTATTCGAGAATGTCGGTCGCTTTTGTGGAACCTAAAGTAATCATTGTCCAGGAACAGTCACAATGTACTGTCCAAAGAACACCATAATATAACGGCAAAAGTTTAATTTAAAAGTTTATTTCCAGTACATCTTAATGCTCATTCTCACTTCAACAATTACGTCTGACTTTGGTGACTAGAAGTAGCAAATAGTTTCTCAAGTTTTGTGGCGAGGCTTTAATTTATAGACAAACCAACCAGTGTTATTTTATTTATCTGTTTAGACACATTAATGTTGGTACAAAGGGGAGTCCTAGTAAGCTTCTGAATGCCCTCGTACGGTTGAGTATGAGGAGAGTCCTCTCACCGAAATGCTCTCAAATAGCCTTGCGTGTACAGCCACTGCCAGGGAAGTCCTACTCACTGACTTGTGGCGTGGGTATTGTTTAAGACATTGGAAGGACAAAAAGTGGATGTCCGGAGCTGTTATCGGGTTGATGGACACTGAGGGTTCATCTAGGGGAGTTTGAAAACCCTGATTTCGAACCAATAGTGCGCATGGGCTCCAATATCGTGAAGGAACAAATTTCGTATGAACCAGTTGTTAGTCGCTGCTACTATAAGACTGCATCTCCTTTCGTTGCTCCACTGTCTTGTGGATTAGGCCTTTAGGTCAAAAGCCTCGGGTGTGGCCCCCTAAGAAAACCACCTGTCTCGGTCTGGGCACCTGGGGAGTATCACAGCCCACACACAAATCAACTGAAATGACAATTAATACTGGAAATACTATTGTCGCTTCAATTAAATTCCGGACATTTCACATTCATTTGATAGCACTCTTTTATTTTTTTTCAATCAAATTTAAGATAACTGGTCTCGGTTTTTCGCGCAAATTTCATTCATCTGTATGTCTGTATAGTATTTTGTCATTATAACTGATGTCAGCTTGCGAAAAAACCAACTCTAATTTCAAACCCTAACGTTCAAAAGTAAATTTTAATCTTAATTCCTCACACTAGTTTACAACCTTTATCAAACCCTAGTAAGTGGGTGGACATTATCAAGCTCATTCAAGCATCGTTCAACAGTCGTCCATAAATTATAGTCTCATCGGTTTTGTACTGTCAGGATCTCCAATACTATGGCACTTGAGCACCTATTTTGCTATAAGAGAATAGTGAAAAATTTCAGTTATTTAAGGTGTGAGTAAACTTATTTAAAAATTATCAACCGTAGAAAGCAAGTTGGTTGTGATTAATGCCTACTTTCTTAGCTGTCACCTTAAAATTGTTGGTTGCTGGTTTGCATGGCTTCTGGTTTCGTAGGAGGAATAGTCATCGTCATGCCCAGCGTAGGGCGTGACACATATGTGCTTAGTTTCGAATTCCTGCGCCAAATTATCACGTCGGGATGAAATTATTTCAAGACGTCTCAGTGTTATAAAAGTAGGAACAGTATCAGTGATAGTGGCGGAAAAAGACTAAGTATAGAAGAAAAGGTATAGGGAGATTTCACGATCCAATTTCTGGAGGTAGACAAGGAGTGAATGCACCTGTTTGATTGCAAACGATTTTGAGCTATGCTATTCTGTATTCTACGCTGCTCACAAGATCGTTTCTAAGTAGTATGTTTCGGAAAGTGGTTTCGAAGTTGAGACAGTTGTCAGACACAAGAAAGATCAGTTCAGCACCGATTAAAGGAGCGTCCACACAAAAATATAACACTATATAAACGCATAAGTAGTAAAACGTAACAAATGTGTTCACTAAAAGAGGCTAGAATGAACTATAATGCAAGGGAAGAAAGAAAGCAGTGAACGGAAATTGACTGAAGTAGTGAAAGCTAGAAAAACGCGAGGAACATTTGATGAAAAATATGAACAATACTATGTTTAAGGTTTTGAGGAAGATAAATGATAAATTAATTCGCTCTATTGTAACCGATCTTTGGTCATATAAAATCTCCAACCGTTGAGTATAGCTGCCCCCACTGTAGCCAAACAGATGGTCTTCACATTACTGCACACCTCAGACTAAGAATTACTCTTGTTCAAAATAAACTTCTTTTTGTCTCTGTCTCCTGGATTTGTCATCCTCCTTCGCTTCAAATTAATTACAACCTCCGTAACTTCGCTAAAGGTTAGATTTTCAGTATATTTGTCGCTATTCTAATTTTATAATTTACTAAACTACGTTTTCGTACTCGGACAGTGTTAACTTCAGAATTGTTCTTTCAGTGTTTACACCATGATAGTGGCATACGGTTAAGTGTTAAATATGACACCTAGAACGTACGCTTTACAAAGTACCACACCATATCGTGGCATTTAATAAACAAGTCGATATACCCTCGTCAATGAGTTTGTTAATCAAGTTCAATAGTTTAAAATCTTGTGCTATTGTTGTTGCTTTTTTATTTCAGCAGATGAACTGTTCAATTCAATGATATCTAGTGTATCAACCGCAGCTTTTGCCGTAGCCAAAGTTGCGAAGGATTCTACAATCCCTGACAATTTTTTCGAGGAAACATTTACTCGTACATCAGATAATATTGATCTTAATGATAAAGAAAAAATTCCAAAAAGTTTCCAAGAACAAGCTTATCAATTTTTCGAAAATCTCACTGCTGCTGCCGAAACTATGAATGTTGGTGCAAAAGGTGCAAGCTCTTATGTTGATCAGGACAGTAAGCAAAGAATTGCTCATATGATCGATTCATGTAAGTATAACTATTAACTTTGAATGAGTGATCTTATAATTTGAAACTATACCGAAGCCATGTTTAATTGTCTCCTAGAATAATTCTTGTTTTTATCAACTTATATTACCATTCAAGTTGTTTCTGCAAACGTTCAGTGATATTAATATGTGAGATGGTGAAGAAGATTTGTAGCTCAGGTGGGTGATTTTGATGTTGGTTTGTTCTCTGAGCTGGATGGTTTGGTCGTGGAGCTTTCATCGTCCTTCTGAACGACATCATCAGCACAAACTTCGGATAGAAGTAGATGTTAATATGTTATATTAATATGTTAATAATATTAATATGTTCTTATGGCTCATATTATTGAAACTGTCAGTAGCATAAACCACGTGGCATATAATTTTGTGGCTAATTTACCAAGCTTTGAAAACATCCTACAGAATGATAGAGGACCACTCTACTCAAACTAAATAATTTTTCGGGTGTTTTAATATTCATTCTCAATTGGAAAACTAGTTCGATAAACGTCTGATAATTTTATTGAATGGTACTACAAAACGAACTTATTAGCTCAAATTTACCGTCTTTCGATCAACTACAACTTTCCAGACCAGAAATTTCGGGACATAGTTGACAAACATAGCGTCAAACATAAGTTACATTTGAAATATACGCCAATCTTATCTCCGTTTACAAGTTTTTATTTGAACACAATATGGTGCATATGACAAAATAAGCTTGGTAACGACAGCTTACCTAACTTTTTACTATGTGAATGTGAATCAGTAGTCTGAAATTTTAAACTCGCTCATCCATAGAATTATAGGTCGGAAATTCACTCCGCATATGTTTTGATTTGAATATTTATCACATAGCTCGTTTCACTTTAGGTATGGTGCATAGGAATCTCATGTGCTAAGTTCTTTAATTCTACCATACACGCAACGTCTTTACCATCTCGACCGTTGCTGCTACCTTGACGTGGTGGTCGGGCTTGCCTGTCGTGACGAACCAGTTAAGCTATACTGGCTGGAACAATCGTCCCTCAAGGTCCTACCGTGCCAGACAGGTCGGTTGAAGAACGGTAAGACTAAAATCAGCAAACCCAAGGTCCGAGGCCAAAGTCGTACTGCTAACTGTACAGAAGTGTGACGGCAGTAAGTTGTTTCCTTCAGACAACCAGCATGACAGATGCTGCCTTCTCACAAGGAGGAGCGGGGTTAGAAAAGGTCGACTCTAAAAATGCACACCTTGCCTTATCCCACAGATATTTGTCTTCGGCGGTAAGATCCTAACAAGTACGGAGCTAACACAAAAATTACTCACAAAAAGGTCGTGTGTGACCGACCTCAAGCAGTTGTCCCTTGGGCACTTCGGTCACGCTCTCAGGTCATTAATACCACTTCTTATCCATTTTCATTTTCAGGTACCTCTAGAAGAACCTTTTCACAGTGTAGGCAACCGGGAAGTGATAAATGCCCTCATACCTCTAACAGCACTCAAGACCACTGTATTCATAATCAATCTCCTTCTTCAATTCCTACTATTCCTTCTACCTTGACTTTCAACATTAAACTTCCTCTCTCGGTTTCCTCCTCAAGTGTCACCATGGCCAACGATTCTAGTGCGCAAAACGCTGTCCCATGTCTACTGAAACCTCACTTTAATATACACGTGGGAGCCTTCAACGTACGCACCCAATGTCAAATCGACCAGCAAACATCCTTGACTAAAACCCTAGAATCTCATACCATTGATGTATGCTGTGTCTCCGAAACACACATACAGAATCCTAGTGTGGTCATTCACTTGACCTCACCTCGCCAAAATGAAGAGCCGACGAGATACATTCTCTGTGTATCTGGCGACCCGACGGCTAGTTCTCGTGAACTTGCAGGTGTAGACATAGCACTTAGTACAAGAGCAGAACGAGCACTGTTAGAGTGGGTCCCCGTTGACGGTCGTCTATGTGCTGTTCTACTAAACGGCTCCGTAAGAACTCGGAAGGGTAGGGACAAAAAAATTTTCTATTCGACGAAATCATTTACTCAAGCTGTATATTCTTATTTATAGTTGTATGGTAACTATGTATCTATAGAAGGATAGAAAAGATTACACCATAAAGTGATATATTCCAATGTACAGCTTAAGTAAATGATTTTATCGAAAAGAAAATGTTCTTCGCTGAATTCTCTTTATTTTTGTTCAATGACACAATGGGATATTTTAATAGTCATTATTATTACCAAGTAATTGATGTATGTATTCGTAAATGTTAGTAGTACTAAGCTGAATCGTTAAATAGTACGACTTCATTCATGCATTCACCCTCGTAAAGCGTTCTTTCAAACAGACAGTTGAATATTTTTTGTTTTATTGCTAACATCATATATAGTATCGATCGCTGCGGGCCGGGCATAACATTTTAATAGCATCTATATAAAACTCTTTCACAATTTTTCATTAAGTTTTATAAACCACAAAATTATATGAACTCTTTTCTTTCTTTTCATAATTCAAAAATAATATTGGTATTCCATCTACTAAATTACTAGTAATAGGAAGTGTGTAGAATCTAGAGGTATATATTCGGTCTATATTTATTTCTCAAAGTTGATCATGTTCCCCTTTATATTTTATAAACTATTTCATTTGCTGACCAAAATTTTCTGTCCGTAGTACTGTAAAACGTACTGACCACTTGAATAATATATTGTATGTGTATCACTAACATTCCTTTTTTATTATTTTAATGAAACATTATATTAGTGTTGTTCTTCTTTTCTGCCTTACACTTTATAGTGATTGCACAAACCACTATAGTTCTACGCGATGTTAGTATTCGTATTGAATGTGAATTAAGACTTCCTGGAATAGATCGTGCATCAGGATTAACCTTAACCATTAAACATTTATCTATTTCAAATCAATATAAGACTGAAGAAAAACAACAATCATCTCCATCGAATACATCCAGTAGTGGTCGTTGGTCATGGTTATGGTGGTGGCAAAGCTCAAACAACAATAACGTCTGTAAGATTTTAAAACTCCTACCTTTTCATTGTATTTATGATGTAAATTTGGTATGAATATTGTATTAATTGGGATAACATTTTGATTTAGATGATAAAGACTAGTTTAGTTACTATCGCAAGTTTAAACCTATTCACATTTTGGTCAGTTGGATATAACTTTACTTCTTCACATTCATTCTTCTTGTATACTACACAAATGTTAAATCAATTACTTATCTAAACATATACTAGGTTATTTAGCTTGATAAACAAGTCAATGGAATAAATATTATCTTGAACTGTTCAAATTTTGGAATTAACTGTTTAGACGGCCATCCAGCATTCGTTATCCTCCTATATATGTTCAGTTCCTATCTATTTATGTATAACTTATAACGTTAGAGTTTTTGTTATTGTGAGATATAAGATAATAACTATGTACAGTAGTTAAATTTATTGTTTTGACAATGCTGACTAGTTATCAGTAAACAATTTACATCCGTGAAACAACACATATGATTTAAATCTAAACGGTTATTTAGAACACCATCTCAGAATGTTGTGTTTTCTCTTCAATTTTCTGTCTTGTTGAGTTATTTCGAAATCTAGTAAATAGAAAATGATTTATTATGTACGAGAATGCAGGTTGTTTTAGACAGTTTTTTTTCATAGTTTTCATCTGCATTGTGATATGCTTTCTACACATTTTTTAAATAAATTTCGAATTCTAAGATCAGTTGGATACTAAGATACATTTTTTACCATATCACTTGTTGTTTAGATCGATCAGTCCAAATGTGATAACTTGAAACTGATTTTATATAAGGATTTCAAATTAATGATAAACTCATGTCGTTTATAATAATTAGTATTATTGTTATTATCATTATTATTTTCATTATTGAGTATCTATCTGTCGTGAACAGATTGACCGTTGGACTACATACTCTCGAAATAGCCTAATCTAACAATATATATGATATTTTTTTAAAATCAGAGATCAGTTTATTCTACTCATAAATATCAGTAGATAGTTATATATCAGAATAAAAAATAAACTTTGAAATATCGATGACTGTGAGTGTTTGCAATTGTGACATGGTTCTGATGAATCTTAATAGAAAACCAATATCTTATTAGTTTGATGGTATTGTTTTGAATCTGTACATTTTAATGCTTCTAGTTTTTCTGTAACTGTGATATTTGATAAAATTATTTAAATGATTGTTTTAATGATTTCAACTACTGGACCTTAACACTAGTTCAGTAAACATTAGATTGATCATCGAAATCGATAATTTTATCAGCACTTACTTTATCTCCAACTTGTGTTATTATCCTTCCATCAAGTCATTAACTGTTGGATTGGTCCGCGTTAGCAGATGTGATCTGCCAGGTTAAATTCTTCACGATCATTCTATCCAATGGTTGGAGACGTTGGATGACTTGTGTCGAAAGCGGTGTTAATGGCTCAGAAGTATTTACTCTTTGTCCTCCCTTAGATCTTGAGTTTTAAAATTATTTAGTACTTTTTACTCCATGAATTCATTCTTTCTTCCTGAAAGTCATACTGTCTATGACCAATATTTTCTAATACTACTCCTACTTCTACTACTCTGGGATTTATCCTAATAATCTCATCTCTCTATGTTGACCTAATATGGCAACTTAAAACGATTCGTATATGTGAGATTCTGCGTTGCTTATGACTGCCTGTTATTATTCCTTCCTAGTACTGTCAATGTTTACTCTTTTATAAAAATCAGAAGCTGCAAATTTTATTCAGTTTAAGGTAAAAAAAATAGTTAGACTGTGGATACAATTACGATGTTTCTGTTTTTATTTTGCTCAACCTAGTTCTAATTACCAGATCTTTACTATTGAAAAATTGTCTATATCTTACTTAGATGTTCATTTTAAACGATATGTTAGTAGCATCTAAGTATATTTCACATTACGGACTGACCTTAGTCAGACAATCATTGAAAATTAGGGGACACTGGACAGCTATTTTGTCTCACTATAAGACTCCTCAGTGGCACACATCCACGACGGTACCGGTGTGGTGTGGTCTACTTATATACATATAAGTAGTATATGGTGATGGTTAGACATAAAATGTATTTTGGCAGAAGACTGATAAGGAAAGAACTGAAATGAAGCGCAATCGGATTCGCGTAAACTCACCCCATCAGGCTCTGAACACAACAAAGAGCGTAAACAAATTAGATCTAGGTTAACTAAAAACCTAAGGAACGATCGTGAGCAGTGGTGGGCAACGAAAGCAAAAGAGATGGAAAAGGCAGTGGCTGTAGGCAACACCAGGCAACTATTCAGACTAATAAAAGAAACCGGAATTAAGAAGTCAAGTGTAAGTGAGACAATCTCGGAAAAAGACGGAACCCCTATCTGCTCTCAACCCAAACGTTTAGAACGATGGGCGGAACACTTTAAGGAGCAGTTTAGCTGGCCCTCAGCTACTGCACAACTACCCACTATTCCCAGAAAACCTGAATGGAACATTGAAGTAGGCCCCCCGACCCTACTTGAAGTTCAAAAGGCTATAAGTAATCTGAAACGAGGAAGAGCAGCTGGTCCTGATGGATTGACTCCAGAGGTCTTTAAATATGGTGGTCCAATTTTAGCGATTAGGTTGACTAATATTCTGGCTAAAATCTGGGAGACGGACGTAATCCCATCCGACTGGTCACAATCACTGATTGTCCCAATATATAAGAAGGGACCAAAATCATCCTGTGATAACCATAGAGGTATTAGTCTGACTAACATAGCATCTAAAATACTAGCCTCAATAATTATCGGGCGCCTAACTAAGACTCGTGAACTGCAAACACGAGAAAATCAGGCTGGCTTCAGACCTGGTCGTGGCTGTATCGACCACATATTCACCATTCGTCAAGTTTTAGAGCACAGACATGCTTATCGGCGTCCGACAATGATAGTTTTTCTTGACTTGAAAGCAGCATTTGACTCTGTAGACCGAGAGGTTCTGTGTCAGTGTCTGTCATTAAAAGGTGTACCTGAGAAGTACATAAACCTTGTGAAGGCTCTTTACTTGAACACTACCAGTCGAGTGAGAGCTTATGGCGAACTATCATATGATTTTACAACCTCATGTGGTGTCCGTCAAGGCTGTTCACTATCCCCATTTTCGTTTAACTTCATTATAGACCTGTTGCTGGAAACAACACTCTCGTCGACTGAATTTTCAGGAATTGATCTTCTACCAGGAGGTTCACTTATCGACTTAGAATACGCAGATGACATAGTCCTGTTTGGTGAAGACGCTGACAAAATTCAGAGTCTTCTGTTGGAACTCAGTAATAATGCCAGGATGTTTGGGATGCGTTTCTCCCCATCCAAATGTAAATTGTTACTCCAGGACTGGCCTGCGTCAACACCTGAACTAAGGATAGGGAGTGAAGTAGTCGAACGCGTGGACAACTTCACTTATCTTGGAAGTCTGATCAGCCCTAATGTGTTGGTGTCTGACGAAATCTCTGCACGGATTCAAAAAACTCGTTTGGTTTTTGCCAACTTACGTCACCTATGGCGAAGACGAGATATCCGTCTATCAATTAAGGGACGAGTATACTGCGCATCAGTTCGTTCTGTTCTACTTTACGGCTGCGAAACATGGCCATTAAGAGTAGAAGATACTCGTAGGTTACTAGTATTTGACCACAGATGCCTTAGAAATATTGCTCGCGTCTGCTGGGATAACCGGGTAAGTAATAGTGAGGTTAGACGCAGGGTATTAGGGAATGATGGTAAATCAGTTGATGAGGTCATGAATCTTCATCGACTGAGATGGTTGGGCCACGTGTTATGTATGCATGGACACCAATTACCACGACGTGCAATGCTGACTAGTATTGGGGATGGTTGGAAGAGAGTTAGGGGCGGCCAAACCGAAACGTGGCATCAGTGTTTGAAGTCAATAACTTCTAGTCTGAGCCATGTTGGTAGATGCAGACTACCTGGTTGGGGTCCGCGTGACTATCGTAACCAATGGTTGGAGACTCTGGGTGACATGGCTCAGAATCGATCACAATGGCGTAGGTGTATACACTCTTTATCTTCCCTTAAACCTTGAGATTAAAATTGCTTCATAACTTTTTTCCTTCCTATACTATATCCTTATATACAACCTTTCTTTATATACTACCACCACTAAATTAATTACTTCTATGAATCCGGTGTTCATCTTGTTGTGCTAACGAGGTATGGCAACTTGGACCGATGCATATATGTGCCTGGTCCTACGTTGTCGCTGGCTGACTGACTGGTAGTAAAATGCACAAACAGTGAAATTAGAGAAGATGGATTGGTATTTACAGAAGGAACAGTAAAGATTGACACAATTGATGGTTATTTTGCAAATTAACTGTTCATTGTATGGCTATCAGAATTTAGTGAGATAGTATGTAATTTTTGCTTGAATACATTCGATTGTCCCCAACGGTGTTCTGTTCACTACACCGGGGCTTTAGCACTGGGCTTAGTTTCGTGACGAGCGCCCAACCTTTAGGTTCTTGTGGCGATTAAACATATATTTTTCTAACAGTCTTTTTTTCTTTCTAGCTACCGGAAATAGCTCTGTATCATCAGCCTCATCTACTAATTCTACCTCTACGCCGGCAGGAAGTTTATCAACCATGTTGCATAAAATTATCCACTTGGAAGAGGCTGATTTGTTCTGGGATTTATGGAGTACTTCTGGTCATGTGCAAGGTTGTTCAAGCTTGTGTAGTTCCCTAGATCCAAACCAACCTCCATGCTCTCCACTTCCTAACAAGGTGAATACTGTAAAAAGTTACTGCTTTATAAATAAACCTTAAGACTGAATATTTTTTTTATAATCTCCATTTGTCTTTTATCTAATACATTAAGTCACACTAAATATTGTCGAATCACATCATTTTTCTAAGTCATGATTACTTTTGAAGAAAATACTATTAATAGTAGCCAACTGATGCGAGGTTCTGTCCAAAGTGACTAGCAAGTTTAATCATTTCTCAAAACTATTCGCATGATTATCTCAACCAGCGGTTAGAGACTGTGAATAATATAGCTCAAACTCGTTTGCATTGGCGCAGGTGCATCCATTCTTTGTCTTGCCTTAGACTCTAAACTTCTGAATTCCTCATAATTATCTTATTTTACTAATTTATATTTTCCTGATATCGTATCTTCTATGTCCAGTTTTCTCTATTACCATTAGTACTGTTCCCAGCTCTACTACTATGTTACTTAACCTAATAACTTCATCTCACCGTGCTAATGGGGTGTAGAGGCGAGACTATAATTTTTGGACGAGCCAATCAGAAGCGTTTTAAGGATTTCAAGTTCACGGCGCCAATTGCAGTACCTGATGGTTCACAGGGGATTTTAGAGAAGACTCGACAATTAAGCGCCTAGAGTAAACGTGACTACTAAGACGTTCCTTCATTTGTAATTGCAGTAATCAAATGACTTGTAGACCTTCTACAGACTACCGTGATGTTGTCCCTCGATGTAACATATGTTGAAGCCAGACATTTGCTAGAATAGGAACGTTTTTCACTCGGTCCGGATTGAAACTAAGGCATATTATAATAATTGCCGCGAACTGTGTAATAAAAGCGCCAGCAACACTGGCTGCAATAATCTCAGATGTTGCTGAAACTTCGGCTGAGAGGGTTTTTGTGACCTTATAATGGCTCCAGAGACCGACTATTATGGAGCCATATGGATGAGTTCCTCTACTTTATGCCTTACGATTTTAGAACCTTTGAACCTTTTTCTAACCTTGACATGATTTTGGATCATATAAAAGAAGTGTATCCACTTTAATTCTTTGATTTTGTGTAACATGTTTTTACTCTATGCTGACTGCTTACTGATTGGCTAATATTTCTCAAGGTCACTCAAGATTCGTTCATAGGTCGTCCATATATTTAAGTCTCGCCACCAGTGCTTTGATCAGTAAGCCACCTATCCAGTTTGAAAACACTGGTTTCCATCTCATGCCATGGATGTGAACCAATTTTCTTGAGGTTTTTATTTTCTAGATCAATAAATTAAACATTGTTAAACCATAGTTTCACACTGTTACTCATTTGTGAAAATAAAAACATCGCTACCTCCTTACTTTCTCATATTTGACGTCCACATATATTTCGTTATTGGATTATTGGACGGCTATTTATTTACTCGTTTCGTGCATCGTCAAGTATTTCAAACAGTTGTTCTGAAACCGCGGTTCCTATGTAAACTTTCTAACTTCAATGTGTGTATGGTGATATGGATCTAGTAATAAGTTGGTATACCTAATATTTTAAATATATATATATATATATATATAGAAGTAATGATATTATAAAATATCTTTTCTGTTTTTACGTCGCTAATTATCTTGGTTTGTTAGATTAGTTTCGTTAAAATGACCAAAAATCGATTAAGATATTTGATAACATCGACCATTGTGTATTTCGTGTGATTGCTTTCAACGTTTTGCATAAAATACTGTTTATATTTTATTCTTTATGTATTTACAGACATGTGGCCCAACAGCTGATACACTTGTCTCATCAGCTAAACTTCTAACATTATCTGGTTCAGAGCACACAGCACGATTGAGTTTACGTGTTGGTTCCGCATTGAATGTGTCACACAGCCCTACACCTTCAACTATACAGTCTGATGATCTACCACGAATGATTAATACTAATACTAGCAACTCTAATACCAAGTTGGCTAATATGTCAGACTTTCAGTTACGTTTACATGTGGACTTGGGACCTGTTGTTGCTTGTGCTTATCCTAGTCAATTTTACTGGTTACACATGATGATCGGTCAACTTCTACATATTTATGACGACTATATAGAACATAGTAAAAAGATATCAGAACAAGCTAAACTAGAAAATGATATGACATGTTACTATTCTGATTTATTAACAAATAATAATTTGTCAAATATAATAGATGAGAATGGTTGTATCAATGTGGCTACATCAACTTTGGTAAGTTTTACTTGTCACTCCCTCCAGCTTATTTTAATAAGTTAGTTCCCGGTAGATTATTTCGTCTACTTTTACCGAAGGTGAATCCAAACCAAATGATTTATTACTCACTGCTTTTGGATTGCATATCAAGTCAACTGAACTACTATTCACACAATAAATTAAAGATATAATATCATCAACGTATGTATACCTATTTAAATACTCAAGTGGATCTAGTTACATTAGTCATAGATAATAATAATCCTTTTCGATAAGTCTAAATAAACAACCATTTGAGATGTATTTTTTAACTAATAGACGAAACACCTAGTGTCATATTAATATATATTTCTCAGGTCTTTTTTAATCGATTCAAACTGATCAAGTTCGAGGTTGTTATCGTTGAACATTTGTTTGATTTCGATTTTTACTATCATACACTTATCGTATTGAATTTACTTCAGAGAAGTTGAATTAGACTTGTAAATATATAGAATATTCTTACTATAATTCCATACATTCCTCAGCTAGTATCAAATTACTATGTAACTTAAGTAAAAAAAAATCAATCCAGAATGAAAATTCCGATTTAATCAATGACTTTTCAGAATTTGAAATGTTTACCTATTGGGTTAGCTAAGCAGTTGTTTGAATAGTCTTAATAAAAGTAGAGATATATGACTCAATACTTGACTGGAGAATAACATAACATCCGTTGATTTGCAAAGAAACATTTTGTTTGAAACAGCATCAGCTCCGAGTTGACTTAGTTCATTTCGACTGGATTCGTTTATTGGTGCTGAATTTTATTTGACAGAATTCATTGTATCACTCATAACATAAGTGGTTAAATTAGTGAAGTTAAAGGAAGTTTTGTGCATTAAAATGCCGAAACGACTATAGTATGACATTATGAAGTGAAAATGGAATAGTTATTTATGTATAGAATGCTTATAAAAGTATTAACGTGATGGAAAATTACCATGTTGCAAATTGATCTCGCTATCGTAATGTCAACTTGAGCCGATGGACTCATGTGTCAGGTCCTACGTTGCGTATGTTATTTAGCAGTGATTAACTACAGTGTCACCTTTCCAGGTTTTAATCAAGAACCATGTGTCAGTCTCCTCAGCTTTTAAAGGCTTAATACTGTCAATAAAAACACCCTATTTTTCAAAAATATGTTTCAGGGTTTGTTAGAGCTCATTGAATGTACTGCATAGTAGATAATCTTATAAAATGAAGTTGGACCAGTTTTATTTCTATCAGAAACTTATTCATAGAGCAATAAATCAATCGTACAGTTGTTATTTTGGTTTACATAAAACGCATCTTCATCCATTTAAATGAATAAGCAAATATTGGGATGCCTACATGTTTAAACAGAACTAGCAATCTACTAATTTGTCATCTTATCATTGGATATTTAGAGATCCCTATAAGCAACCAGTAAATAATCCAATCACTTTCCTCCTCATTTTTGGTATCTGTCTTACGCCATTAAAGTCTTAAATAATAGAACTTGTTTGCTACAAATGCTCAAACATGAAGTTGAGCTAACCACATTAATTCCGAGTAACACAAATCAACCGTCTACTGGCACCGAGGTATTTATTTCTGCCATTAAATCCTCAAAGCAATGATTTAAACCAATCATGTCATGAATGTGTGTTTTTCATTCCCATAAAGTATTGAAATTCAATACTTATAAAAATATAAACCTCTTTTTGTGAATAAACTACCGGGGATGCAAAATTTTTTTAGATTTCACCTCGAATTTTTACCTGCTCAATGAAGAACACTCAGATTGACAATTTAAAACAAGCCTAAATTGTTTGATTTTTCAGGGCATAACTATATTATATGATATGTTTACTAAACTTTTTCTTTGTTTAAACATATTCACTAGTTCCTGTTGTAATATTTTTTAATCAATACACACTTCCAATAGTAAAATGATTCACGGGAATTTATATATATATATATATATATATATATATATATATATATGTCACGAGTTTGTCTCATTATTGTTATTTTTATATATCAAACTACGTAGGTTCTGTCAGTTGTTTAGTGTGACTATGATATTTATCATGTGTTCAGTATTTACATTGCCAACAATAAAGATATCATATGAAGAATGTACAGGAAACTTTGTGAAATGTTTTCAAATCTTGGGAAGCTATTTTCAAATTTCAATCAATCCATTTTTTATGTGTCCGTGCGATTTCACCTTTTCGAAATGTATCGTATAAACGTTTAGAAGCTAGTACTTTTTGTATTCTGTGCAATATTGATTCAAATGCAAGAATCATTTAAAGTACAGTGAATTCTTTCTGTGTTGGTTTATGCGTTACTTCAGTTTCACTGTGTTATTGTAATAGATTGGCCAAGGTTTCATCATATTCCATTATGTAAGTTTGAAGTTAGCTGCTTAGTTTATAGTCACTCCAATCCTCAAGTCATTTTAAATGGGATTATATATATATCATGGACTGACTTTGGTTGGATAACCATTAAGAACCAGGAAGCACTGCGCAAATAGATTATGGATAAATGGCTATCGCAGGAGATTGATCCATTGACGTAGCCTCTTTAGGTAAATGTAATTCAATAAGCAGCTCAACTAATAAGTAAACGTTGATATCTTTGTGACAAATTCATTTTACAAAACTCAACACAATCCAATTGTTTATACAAGTCGTGTCAGTCATTTACGCTCCAATAAATGAAACTATAGCTAACAAATTTAACCTCCCTCCCTACTTCACCCTATTATAAATGTACATGCATCTGTACACGTTTATCAGTTTTTTTATTGTTTTTGTCATCTAAGAAAACACTTGCATACTAATCAGTGAGTCACTCATTCATTTTTTCCATTCTATTTCCTATCCTTCAGAATAAACATATTGGTGATTATTCAGATCATAGAGACCATCAAAAACCCCATTCACCCTTGCCTCCTAAACCTAGAGAAGCTCATCTAATCGACTTAGATTTAACACCAAGCACAATCAATCCTCAAAATCTAACCTCTACAATGTTGAGTAAGTCATATAAATGATCTATTACTATATATACACATTTGTCCAAGATAATGAAAACTATTTGTTAAAGCTACTATTTTTTGAAACAGTAGTATTAAACCTAACGCGAAAAATATCTCAATTATTCGTTCATTGTGACTAACCAATTATTTTACATTTATTCAGATAGTGAATTATTCCGCTCCTGTTTGAGTGATGTTTCAACTACCACTATGTATGGAGATAACGCCATTCCAAACCAACATTTTGGTTAGTTACTTTCTCACTTTTAAAATCTTAATTAATATTTACCCGTTTATTATTTTGAAGTTTTTCACAGAAAATACGCATTGGAATTTCACTATGGAGTGAATAGTATTTTGTTTTAATTTTAAATGAAACAAAGCGTCTGATTTTAATTCCTTACTCCAAATTATTAGGATCTTTGATAAAGTCAGTCCACCGTTAACAGCAACAGAATCGAAATCATGTTAATTATCATTATGTAGACACAAATCTTTCCAGTTACCGTTTTACCGACTTATTACCATCTAGTTTATTTACCGTATGAAAGTTTAAAATAACAAACCTTCGTTAGTTATATCTGCATTTCTTGTAGACTATAGGTTGATATAATTATTAAATAGTTGAAATGGCAAGTTTTACTTTCTATCAATATTAAGGAAAGCGGATTATTTAAATTGATTTCAGTGCTGACATGTTTTAGAAACTTTTTTCTTCTAACTACCATTTTTTGTATAATTTGTAACTCTGCTTAGCTTCTGTACCAACGCGATGATTGTTTAATAGTATTCCGTTATTTTTAAAATAAAATATGATTTGACTAACTGACTGATGTCGGAGACGGTTGGAAGAATGTTAGGGGTGGCCAAACCAAAACGTGCCATCAGTGATTGAAGTTACTAACCTCTGGTCTGAGCCATGTCGGTAGATGCAGACTACATGATTTGGGTCCGCGTGACTATCGCAACCAATGGTTGGAGACTCTAGGTGACATGGCTCAGAATCGATCACAATGGCGTAGGTGTATACACTCTTTATCTTCCCCTAAACCTTGAGATTAAAATTGCTTTATACCTTTCTTTCTACGAACTAGTTCTTTATCCCTGTACTATATCCTTATACCCAATCTCTCTTTAATATATTAATACCATTAAAGTAACTAATGCTATGAATTTGGCGTTCACCTTGTTGTGCTAATGAGGTATGGTAACTTGGAGCGATGCATATTTGTGCCTGGTCCCACGTTGTAGCTGACTGACTGATTTTATAAACAAACTAAAGCCATTTCTCAAGTCTATTGTATAAATTTTAATGATAACAAATAACTGTCCAAAATTCCGTAAACCCAGAACAATACGGTCTAACATGTAATTAATAATCCTAGTCAGTATATGGACTATTTTCACCTAATCACATTATTCAGACGTAGATAAAATGAATTGAACAAAAATTTCTTTAGTTGTCCAAAACTTGGAATTTAATGCAAACCATCGAATGATGTGTTTATAATCATTGTGATTTATTTCACTTGAAACAATCTGTTAATTTTCAATAATGACGAATGAATGGCGTCCACTCTGTTTCGAACTTTCTAAATTACCTTACAATTTCTTTTCTATTGGACTAATCTATATTTTTTTCAAGAGTAATATCTTCTATGCCTAATCTTTTCTATTATCACTAATATTGTTACTACCTATACTGTTCTGAAATTTACTCTGATAAATTTATTTCACTATACTAATGAGGTATGATAACTTGAACCGATGTACACATGTGTACCAGGTCCTACGTTGTACACAACTAACTGGTCAACTTAATTCTAGTGCACAACAGTGTCTGTAACTATCGGTTCGCATGGATTTCGCAAGCCAGATAATGGCTTTTCATAATTTACTTCATTTTATGTTTTGTATTAATGTGTTTTCTTAGAACTTTTGTTAATTGTAACCGTTTTTTTATTAATAGATGATCATTATTTACCAAAATCTGATGGTAATCATGATTCAGCTCAAGTGGCTACAAAATGCAGTATGTCACTAAATATACTATGTATAGCTTTTGTAGCGTTTTATGAAGATGAATCTGTATTGACACGTGAACAAATAGCTGAAGGAACTTTATTTTCAGCATCATCATCTAATATGAACTCTTCTGTACATAATTTTCGATCAGATGAAGAGAAGTTATTAGAAAAAGATGATTCACTAAAATTAAATGAACAAGATTCACTAAATACTGATGAGATAAATGATACAAGTACATTACCAGAACATCGATCACGTAATTGTAGTGATAATAAATATTATAGTCATAATAATAATGATAATTCTCCTGGCTCTTACTCCACAACAACTGGTTGCACAGCGATATTACCAGGACCATCAATATTTTTTGGACGATTCCATGGTCTCATACCAACTCCAAATTGTCGGTTAAAATCTAATAGTGGTCGCAATCAATTAGATGATAACGATGACGAGGTAGATATGCTGCATTTTAAATGCCAACCGATGACTATTAACCGTCAAGATGTTGATACAGGTCGTATGTCTCCTTCAGAATGGGTAGCACATTTGAAATACCAATTTTCCAATATGGCTTATCCTCGTGATCATCTATGGTAAGTTTACTGTTCTTTTTTTATGAGACTGTAAGAAATTATATAATTTTTGGGGAGTTCATCTTTTCCGTGGAAGTGTAAATATTTTGAAACACTTAGCAATTACTCAGAACTGTAAGTCATTCTAAGTAGGACGTTAGAGAAAGAAGCATAATTTTATGCTTGTACGAAAAACACAAAAGACACTTATCAAACCATATATTCACGTAGTCCATAAAGTGTGATTAAAACAACTAAGATTATCCTAAGTTTTATTTTTTGTAAATCCGTCAACACATACATATTTTGTTAACCTTTGGCTACAAAATTTAGCACATATGATTCGTCTTACTCAGGTATCATCAACTTTAAGCTGAAACCCAACTATTGTCACATAATTCAACGAGTCGTATATCAACATACTCAAACTCTCTTCACACTCTGCTTTGGACACCACAATATTACTTTGCTTAGATCCTATTATTCTTCTAACTGAGTTTCAACATACCAGAATCTATGGTTAAAAATAATATTCCAACCAATACAGTCCAAAAGAATAACTGCTATTCACAGATTTCGCTATCATCCCATTAGAGTAAATTATTCAGATAAATATACGACCTAGGTTGATTATTTATTCTCAAGTAATAAGTAATTCATATAAAGATTGCTCCCGTCATTTTTTAATGAAAACATTTAGTAGTTAAGGCGCTCAGCTTTTAGCTTTTGAGTCCCAGGTTCGAACCCTTCCTCACCTATTTTAGTTTGTACAACCGAATAGTATTATTAGACCTTACAATCAGAGTATGGCTCATACTCAACTAATTGGTGAATGAGTTAATTGTATGTTATAGTATATATTTCCTCCTTTGTCCTGTAACATTGATCTCAGGTGCATACATATGAATTAATGGCATGTGATTTAATCAATTTCCACACGTTCTAGTTTTTCTTTGTGGATATATTTATGTCTTTTTCTAAAAGAATAAATAAAAACAGTGGACGAAAACAAAAGAAAACAGATGAATTTTGATTAATTATTGAAACAGGTGCTGTTTTATTGATTTATACAAGAGGAGGAATATGTTAGTTTATTATCATTTCAATTTTTTAAGGAGAAATTCTGTAGTTACGCTGGTTAAATAGTCAATGTGCAATAATTACTTAAAATCTTAGGGGAATTTTCAAATCCATTGAGATGTAAGAAACAAAAACTGATTTTGTTTGCATAGTGATTTACTATCTTAAGACACTTTCATGAAATCACAGTGATGGGATGTTATATCTTCGTCTGATCGCCTTTTGCGTATCGCTAACGTAGCCCTATGCTGACTAGTATGCGATATCGTGTCAAACGTTAACTAGGCATGTGCAATGTATAACTTGGTTAAGGTTCACAATGTTTTCAACCGAATCCATCATCTCTGTCTAGTGTTGCCTCAAGCAAGTGACAAAATCGCTTATCAGAATACCGATTTCTATGATCTTGTTCCTGTGCCAAGCCAATGACATGTCAACCAGCACTAGCAACCTTGCGCCAACTCTTAGTACTTATTGGTCCTCAATGTAGTAGCTTCCCGCCTAGACCTGCCCATTGAGTCCAGAACAGAATATCAGTCTGCAGTGTATGGAATAATAAAATTTCAGACATACGTAGTTTATATACAAACAGAACATACCTTATCATACTATAAAATGAAAAACAATAATTAGACAAGATCAAACCAAAAGTGGCTGTGAGTATGGGAGACTGTAACTAATAGATTGGGAATAAATTAAGAATAGTATGTCGTATTATGGTAGCTAATAGGTCAAACGAAAGCACATCAGGAAACCAAGACTTTCGATTAAAATCGTTACACTAAGCTATAACAAACAATCTATATAGAAGTTTATCAATTGGATTATCTTTACAATAAATTTGACTTGATTTTATGTCATTATTTTAAAAATAGTTTTGACTTTATTGACCATAACTGTGTTCGATTGCTTTGGTAGTCATCTTAATAATTTCATCTGGTTTCACTGATATAATATGACAACTTAAACCAATGCTTACATATGCCAAGTTCTACATTGTCAATGACTGAATTCTTTCTCCATTCTGTAAACTTGATATTAAATACTCGTTTTTACTTATTCATGGTTTATATTCAGATCTAACAACTGTCTACATTGATTAATGAGTTTAGTTTAATGGATTTATACATGTATCTGACTTTTAATTAGTCTTATTACTCTAAATGATGATAACGTTATAAGTAGTATATGGGTAGAAAAATTAACAGTTATTATTATAAATCATTTATTGCATATTACATAACATTTATTCTGATCAATAATCTCTTACTCCTTTATATGATACTGATAAAAATTCATTACTGTATGACAATTTTCATTTCTAATTATCTGTTTCAATAGATTTCAAACATTTTTTATTTAGATGGACTCTTGACATTATTATCGGTTGCTTTCTCTATGCTTTTTCATATTTAGTAAATTACATGTGACATTAAATTTTGATACGTGCTTTTTTCTTCTTTTCTAAATTTTACTGACAGTGCAATCGTATTGTATATCCGTCTTGTTAAACATGATCGAATATGATCATTTATGTCTCTTTCTTATTCTTGACGTGATTGACTCTTTTATCACTTCAGTTTTAATTAATTTATATCATGACAATAACTATTTAATTCAATAATTACATTTCGAATTAGTTATTGGTGAGGAATATAAATCATAATTTGAAACCATTAGTTGCCAATTTTAGAATAAGTTGTATCTTTTTCCCATATGTAACAGCATAACTAACACATGTTCAGTCAGTCAGTCAGCTACAACGTAGGACCAGGTACATTTATGCATAGGTCCAAGTTGCCATACCTCGTTAGCACAACAAGATGAACACCAGATTCACAGAAATAGTTAATTTAGTGGTGGTAATATATAAAAGAAAGTTTGTATATAACATAGTGTATTTATCTGGTAATGGTAGATTATTCATCTAAATTCATCGTTCCTGAATGGACGTAACTCATGGTTTTATATAGCCTTCAGCATCAACAATCCATTGCATTTACCAAGTCAATTGGGCTTGGACACACACATGTATAAGTTCAACTGACCATAAGAGTAGTAGATTAATGGTTGAATCATTTTAGATTGTAGTTTTGAAACTGCGCTTCATCTATTTCGGTTTAGCACAAATTTGGGCACATAAACCTGTACTTGATAAATGAGTTATATGCTTTCTTCTTTATGCTGTGCACAGAATAAAAATATTTCTTAGTGTCTTAGTCCTACAGTATTATTACACCACATTTTATTCCAAGCTGAAGTGTGTTCCTTACTACAGCCTAGTAATCTTACAGAATACCAAAAAATTCCAATAGAAGTTTAATCAACATTGAATAAATTAGTAGATATGTATTACCCTTACTTTGATTTCTATGCATTATTTCTACACTGTGCATCATACAGTAAGTAATTAATATGTGGAAGAATAACAGTTACGCTAACTACCTAAATCTATATAGATTAAAAAGGCACACAAACAATCTGAAAACTTCACTTATTTCTCTCTCTCATGCAATCACCAAACAACAACAAAAAATGAAATATCAACAGTGATAACATATCTGCTTTCCAAACAATATCTACTCGTAACTGATATACACAACTGCTCTATACACTCAAAACAAAATTGCCGAAAATTTATAAAATTTCCTGATATTAAGTGTAGAATAATTATAGTAGTAATAGTTACATATACTTTATGTATCCATTCATCAGTTTTCAATGTGTTAGCCTTACTTTCTTAAAGTATTTATCAAGCACTCAATCATTATCTGATCAGATTTTACCAAAATTATCACGAGTCTTATAGATCCATTTGAAACTGAAAAGAAAAATGCATTTAATAAACGGATGAAACATTTTTACAAGTCGATTTTTATAAAGAATTTAAATTAATTTAATACTATTTTGAAAATTAATTCATTATAATAATGTAACTAATTATGGTTGTTTTGCATGCTGTTTGTTTGTTTATATTATTGATTTATTTTCCAATGGTTAACGTTGAATAAGTTCATCATGTCTCTTCTTATTCTTTATACTTCAACTGGTGCGGGGGGGGTAACTAATACTCACTAATAAATGCGGGTCGTATTATACTATTCATCTCCAGCTTAACTAATTCTATTCCAATTTCATTTGTATACATGTTTGCGGAATTTCGTATTTCTATAATATTATTTTTGCAGTGCCTATGATTCTGTCAATAAATATTCATGGTAATAATAACAATATTTCTTATCGGCTTATATCAAGCTGTCGTATTGATTTTCACTTCATTAAATAAATATTGGATCTTTTGAATATTTTTAACTTGATTACATGAATAAACCAGGGTCATCCTTCGTTTTGTTGTGTTTGTTTGGTGAAAAGATTATTTTACATTTGATAACTTCCATTTTAAATTTTTACCGAAATATTAAACGATCGAAGCATAAGAATCAGATCATATATTCATCGTAACAATTTCAGCTTAGTGGTTATGAATTTCAACTTTCAGATACTAAGCCCCAGGTTTGAGACTATGACCACATACTTCGATTTGAGCAATTGCGTAGTATCACTACGCCTCACGCTTATACTCGAATATCTGGTGAATGAGTTAATTTTAACTTTATTCAGTCTAATCGTTGTGTAGTAACATCACTAATTAACATCATTAAAACAAAGTTATAAAATTCTTAATTATAAAAATAAGCTTTTACCTTTGATTCATTGGTATTTGATGCACATGCGCTTAGTAATAGTAGTAATTTTTTGAATATTGACAGAATATATCGAAATATATTAGTGTGAAAACTTGCATTTAAGATATGAGGATATTGACTGTACTTCAAACAAAACTTTAATCGCATCTACATTGTAAATAGTGGTTTCTTGCTATTCGTTTAATATTCCTGACTTCAGTTGTTTTGATTTGCCAGCAATTGATGAAAAAATAACATCGAAATTATCTTGTATTTATAAGTAATTAGCAAAATGATCGTCATATAGGAATTGATCAGTTTTTGGTCAGTGGTTACAAATTTCATAGCTACCACAGTTACTGTTATAATTTGTAATTTTTGCTATAATAAACGACCCAGCTATTCCTATTGCTTAGTATTCTTATACGATGACACTCGACAAAATCCCAAAATCAGAACACGTTGAACAGGAATCAAATTGTATTCAAAATAACAATGGTATGTGAACAGCAATCAATAGTTTAAATATCGTTCATATATTTATAGTATATGCATAAGAAGCTTATAGATTTTTCTGCAATAATATGCCCGGGCTGATCGGTTTAAAATTAACCAATCAGCGCGCAGCAACACCATCATGCATAAAACATGCTTAATCCAATCTATATCCCACTAACACCTCCCCCTTGAGCAGATTCGTAGGATCTGGTGTTAGGGTCCAACTGCAACCGCTTTACTGGTTTGCGCTTCCGGTTAGTCCATCTTCTAGGTAATAAGGACGTTGTATCATCCTTCGTTTGCACCTTGACTATCCTGTCTGTTTCAGGTGTTTTGATCTCAAAGGTGTCTAGCAGAACATCAAGAGGTAATCTATGCTGCGTTTCGTTGTTGGAGATCGAGGTTGATTTCAGTTGGTTAGCATGACGCACCCAGATTTCTGAACCAACGGACACCTCGTAAACCACATTTCCTTTCTTATGCACGATCCGACCAGCTATCCATGTAGGATGTTTTCCTCGATAGTCCATAGCAAGTACCTTTTGACCCACACTAAACAATCGTTTTTGTGCCCCATGATGACTATTGTACTGTTTCTCCATCATCACGTTTCGTTGCGGCTTAAGAGCTGGAGTCGGACGAATGCTGTCAAAATGTGTACGTATTTTTCTGCCAAGTAACGCTTCCGCTGGGGAGACTCCATTTGTTGTCTGAGGGTTCGGTGTCGAACGGTGTATAAACAAGAACCTCTCGAAGATCTCTTCGGTGTCCCCCTCCCCTCTTGATTTTTTTAGAGCATTTTTGAACGTACCAACAAAACGTTCTACCTGACCATTGGATTGCGGATGGAATGGAGGTGTTCGGATGTGCCTGATTCCGTTCTGCTGACAAAATTCTGAAAAGTCTTTTCTGACTTCATCTGACGACACTGGAGTGTTTCGAATTGCCGCTGTTGCTACACTCCGTATTTCTGGAACCTTTTTACCTGTCCTTTTTGCATATGAGGTGGTGTCTAATGATGGACACGACACATTACACACGCTGTTAATGGGTATATCCATTAATCCAAGCTTTTCTAACATATCTAGACCAAGTAGATCAAGGTTTGGTCGTTCTGTTAGATAGCATACTCCTTTACAGCTATTTCCATTGAAGGAAAATTCACATTGTAATTCACCAACTAGCTTCAGTACACCTCCAGATACGTTTTTAGCCGTTTTCTTGGATGGCTTCATTGGCGGTTTTCCCAGCAAGTTATAAGTCTCTCTAGACACTAGAGTAATATCGGATGCTGTGTCAATTTGAAGACGAACCGCTATACCATTAATCTGGATCGTAACATACTTTCTCCGAATGTCATAGTCTGTTTGAAAGGCTGCTACCAGAGAAAGTGATTTAGATTCGGCTGACTTTATGTGTCGAGGACGTTTGTGCTTCTGCTTAGGCTGGGACGTACGATTTGGAGGACAATGACCTTCTTTATGCCCACGTTTGTTACATATCTGACATTTATGTTTCTTGAATGGGCAGAATCGTACATAATGCCAATCACCACATAACCAACATGCAGTCGTTGGTTTGCTACCACTTGTTTTCGGTTTCTGAACTTTTAACCTCGTAATAGCATTGACACTACTGCAGGTATAATTAGGATTTACCCGTTCAATCAACTGATTGTCGTGTCTGATGTTCTGTAGCCGCTTACACTCATCTGTTAACGTTCTGAGTGTGATGTTAGGATCTTGATCCAAACGAGTTAGAAGTCTGGTTCTAATCTCAGCATCTTGTGGTGACTGGAGAGCTTTGATGAATATAAGGCATTTAAATTGATCTTCTGTCAACGAGCGTAACTTGAACTTTTCACATTCTCTGTTGACGATGTCTGCTAGAACACCATATTCATCGGCTTCTCGTTTCACCAAATTAAGACACTGGTAGCGAATACTAAACAATGAGGAAGATTCACCGAATATTTCTGACAGCTGAGATACTGTCTCCTCGAAACTGAGCTCTCGAGGTAACTTTGGTAATATATGATCAGCATAGCGTGCATGTTCATGACTTCCCAACTTGCGCATCAACAGTCGAGTCTTCCATGCGTCGTCTTGATTACAGAACTCTATTCTAAATGTGTCTTCCCAACGCTTGAACCACGTGAGAAATGTATTGCCACATTCGGGGTCATAATAGAATTCTGGGATGCTGCTGGCAACTGCATCACAAGAAGAAGTACTTGTAGTAGCATGTGAACTCGAGTAGTGTATGTTAAGCTGTTGCGTCAGAGTTTCTAACAGGCGCATTTGTGCGTCAAGTTGTGCTTGCTGTTGCTGTAGTATTCGGCTGAGCTGGTCATCTGATATAGGCATTTTGAATGAATTTTCCTTTTTCCCCGTCGCCACTGTTATAATTTGTGGTTTTTGCTATAATAAACGACCCAGCTATTCCTATTGCTTAGTATTCTTATACGATGACACTCGACAAAATCCCAAAATCAGAACACGTTGAACAGGAATCAAATTGTATTCAAAATAACAATGGTATGTGAACAGCAATCAATAGTTTAAATATCGTTCATATATTTATAGTATATGCATAAGAAGCTTATAGATTTTTCTGCAATAATATGCCCGGGCTGATCGGTTTAAAATTAACCAATCAGCGCGCAGCAACACCATCATGCATAAAACATGCTTAATCCAATCTATATCCCACTAACAGTTACAATTATACTTATTGGTTGATAAGATCCGTAAAAAGTATGATAAAATTAGTTTTTCTTATCGAAAATAACGAGCATTATATAGCTATCTAATTTAAACCTAATACTTGGCAATTTATTCACTAATCAAATAAATGAGCTGATATCATTAAACTTGACCCATAGTCTGGAAATTTAAAAAGGTTGGCTAAACAACATTGAAATGAGTATATGTTTAAATGAATAAATAAGTGGCTTTACAAGTGTATGCTGTTCGCGAATTAGTCTTTCATAGATTTCATACAATCTGCGGAGTTTGATGGATGTCAACAGTAAATAACATTTCACCAGGTCAAAACAACGACCAGGACTTTGCTGACTTGCGGTATAAATACGCAACTGTATTAGAGCATTTCAAGAGGGAGAGTAGACTTTCCCCACTCTCGACCGTACAATAACATTTGGGTCTGAAGAATAAACGTACCTATTTGATTATGGAATGTTATTTCACGTCTCCAATTGTAAATTACAATTGTTGTAATGATAACGTATCTAACAATTGAATATAAAGAGAGATTCATGTTATGAAACTTGTTTGACTTCTTACGGTTTTCTAGCAAAAACCAAAATCATCATAACTACTAATAATTCATGAAAAATTCTTACATTCATCTATCTAAAAGTCAAATCTATATATAATACGCTATGATAGATGATCATGAACTCAGTTAGTAACAATATTTCAATCTCAAGAGAAAAAACATATCTCTGTTATTGTTTTGCTTATTATGTCATACATTATTATTATTATTACTGTTATTATTATTATTACTATTATTATTATTATTCTGTGACTAATAAAATTAATACTTTCTTATATGAATGAATAGCTTTTCTCAACTTTTAGTTAAAACGTTTATTTATAATAAGTAAGGTGAAAACTATTTCATGGTTAATATGTACACATCTATATATGCATATTTGTGTTCATTTGTGTTTTGTATTGAAAAACAAATTAGTTTCAGTAGATATTTATTGATTTTTTTTAAATCAGATATCGATTCAATCTATACACATGATATAATGAATCACGCCAGTATATTGGTGTATGACTTGTTTTGTGTGTACATATATATTATAATGTTTTGATTTATCTAGACAAATAGTAGTGTAATTATTTCACTTATTGTTATCATGATCCGTTACCGCTAAAACTGACTTATTGAATCCTACTTTTTTAAGAATCAATAATTGAAAGAATCTTTGAGTTATTCAATGAATATTAGTTGTTGTTGTCATACATTGATTAGAAAAAGTGTAGTTTCGTTTTTGATTATTATCGTTATTAGTCAAGATTTTTAGCGGTAAAAAAAACATGTACTGGTCAATGTTGGTTAGAAATTATTTATTTTCACTGAATAAATGAAATGGGTTTTTTTTACTTTGCTACTGAGACTAATTTTAATCAGTTAACGAAATTAGTAGAAATAAAGATTATTTTATAAAAGATTCGTAAGTTCTCTATTATTTCGACCTATGTTGAATCTGTTCAGCATTTCCCTAACTAGTCAATTGTAATGCTCGTGAATTCAGAATTCAAACCTATTAGATTATGTTTAGCTCTAAATTGAACTCAAAAATAAAAACAAGTATGTTCCAACTGTGTAACAAATCCGATATCTTGAAAAATGACAATCTGAGATGGGGATTTGTCTAAAATAATGAACCCAAGATCATTCGATTGGAACCAGTGTGAGTTAATACAGAACCAAATTAAACAATGAGAATAAAATATTTGAAGTACGGTCGATACGTGCAAACAGAAACTAGATACACTACTGAATGGATAGTATATATATATTGAACAGTGTAACTGACTAATTTGTAATATACTACTTTTTGGGTGTAATTAGGTTTTATGTTAGTGATCGTACAAATTTGTGTAACCTGAAACTCACAATCCTGTTGTTAAATATTACATATTTGTTAGGAATTAAAGATAATAATTCCAACTCTGCACATTATTTAACTATGGATGACTGTTGTTTTACTATAAGATTTCACTTTCATCGTACAAACCTTATTTTCAAAATGAATGCTAATGCTTCAAGTGTTACATCTCGAATTCGAACTCCGACCCATCTGCTTCGATTTTTCTAGCTATGTATTATTGGTAGTCATAATACAAAAAATATAGACCGAATTTGTGTACATAAGCCTGTATATAGTTTCTGAGTTTTGTTGTAGAAGCAATTCTAAACTCAGTCTGTGGCTATAGATCTTTGGTGCCATGTCCCTGATTCATCTTCAGTCCTTTAAATGCATTCTTTGACTTCCCTGAATTTTAAGTTTAGTGCTTTATTGTACGTTATGTTCTCTAATCTCAGTTGTCCCAATAAAACAAGATTTCCTATTAGTAACGGTTTGTAATTTATCGTTGTTGGCATTCAGAACTTTGGCGATATATATGCATGCTGAACAGGTTGCATTGATATAACCTTTACTCACAAGTGACGTTTTTTTAGTATGTGACTAGCAGTGAAATCCAAAACGTGCGTTTCATCCTATTTGTGGCTTGTCAGTTGGATGTACCTAGATCATCGTTTTGATGTCAACAGTGAATTCAGACTCCAGAACTTTTTGGTTCACACACTAACGCTCTACCTTCTGACATACTAGGTTCTAGTAGCTCAGTGGATAACGCGTTAGCATTTGCACCAGAATGCTGGGTTCGAGTTCCATAATATGTTTATCTTTCTCTCATTATTTTCTCCTTTTCTTTTCCTCCTTTCAATTTTCATTCATAGTGGTGATTTGAGCTTTGATAACATTAGCGTATACACATTACTGCTATGTCTCGTGTAGTTTACAAATAAACCATAAATTATTTTACACTAAAGACAAAACTCTTTCTTTAAAATTGACTTAATTTTGAGTTTCAATTTATGCCTTTTGCAATTACATTCATCGTTGGGTAGGACATCGACTTTACATCAATACTTTTGTCATCATAGGGATTAGTAAGCAGATTAGGTGTGTAGACAATCGTTCATATACATCATTGAATACAATCACCTGTAACCAATATTCCTCACTAATTTGAAGTTACAGTTTCATTTACCCTCCATTTTTAGTTACGTTTCAACCACAGAAATAATTTAATGATTTTTATCATACATAATCGAATTTACTGTTAAAGTCATCAAATCAAACATTCCATTCATTTCTCCGAGTAAACAAATGAATTCGTTTTAAGCACCTTACAAAAATATTCATGTCATTTCATATTGTATCCTCATTAGAACAAAATTGTACACTTTTCAATCCAGGTTTATTCACTTGTATTGTTTTTGTAAAGAACTTTTTAACTGTAAATCAATTTGTAAATTAATTGTATTTATGCTCTCTTTGTTTTGTCTGTTTTCATGGCATATATTTATCTTTATGTGTGTCACAGTTTCGTCGGTGGTTTATGGCATGTGGAACTTTCTAATAATTATTTGGTTATACCAAATAGTCGATCTATAAATCAATACTACTCTTCCACTCAGTTATGCTTTAATATCCAACTTTTTGGAGTTCACTTATCAGAGTGTTTATTTCCTAGTCAAACCATAACGACAACAGCGACAACAAAGAAAGCAAATGAACCGAGGACACAAAATATAAAATTGGAATCATTTGAAGTTAGTTTAATTAAAATTCTTTATTTTTTCGATCTAGAATTGTGTAATAATTCGTTTTCATTCACAACACACTTTACACTAGTAATAATAATACTTTTCGAAACGATATTAGACATATCATACATGAATTTTGATGATATGACAGACTACGACTAAGAGAAATTATGATTTTGACTGACGAAGGCACTCTCGTTTAGAAAATATCTTCGAACTTGCTGATTCTAATGTTCAGTCTATACTGTAGATTTTATAGCAGTCAATTTTAAACCGTACTCAAAGCAAACTTCTCGATAGAAATTCGTATACACATTTTTTTTTTACTTTTTACCTGTAAGACTAAATGGCTGGTTAGAAAATTTAACATGCAGTCACGGTCGTCAGTATCTTATTATTGTAGACTAAAGTAAGATGTGTAGTTAGCACCACGTAATAGTTTCAAATTAGTATGCTATACTCTTAACTTACCATTGTGTTGGAAGAAACCTAAGGTCGGTTGCATCACAATCAGGTATGAGTCCTTGGTTTCATTGGTTGTTGATTAAGTAGCTTAGGGGATGTGTATGCTTCCTGATCGGTATTTGCGTAATAACCTGTTATGTCCCGATAAGAATTATAAATGATAACTTTTGAGAACTATTTATCGACCAATATGATACATGTATTTTTATTGTATAATTGTTAAATAACTAAACTATTCATATCCGTGTCCCCCTTATCATAGGCTTTACTTTGACCTATGAACTATTATTATTTAATTTACCATTCTTCAATTATGCTTTATCATTTACTATCTCCCTTATTCACAGTCACATGTGGCTAAATCTTGTACAAATGTTGTTTTCCTATTTATGGTACGACGTGGTCTGTCTGTTTGGTATATACCCGGTATGTTTGAAATAAATGATTCATACCGCAGAGACTGAGATTGGTGTTCTGGACTTAACTGGCTGAGCTAGGCAAAAAATGGAATCGATAAGTACTCTAGACTGATCGTACGGGTTTCGTGTGTCATTGGTCCAATCGATAATTCACTGCTCTCTAATTTGGCGGTATATTACATTAACAGAGCATCCAGGCCACAAGTTATAGCATAACCATAATATATTGCTGGAAGTTATCAGTTTTGTGTCTTACACTTAATTGTCATTAAACAACTTCATTCACTCTACTATCTTCACCTGAATCTTATTCTTCTTTACCTTTCGTTTCCGACTCCTTATTTTCTCAACTTATCTTTAATCATACACTTTTGTTATAATCGTCATTCACTAACTTTTTTCTCATTTATTTCATATTAGTTTGCTAATTAAAGGTGTGATTACGTAAAACGGTACACATATGTCTCAGGTGTTGATTTACAAGTGACTATCTTTATGATTAATAACAACTAATTCTTTGGTTTGAGATGTATTATAAGTATACGTATGATATCAGTCAAAGTCCTTCTAAGTTCCCTACCCTTGTTCACTATCCTGAGAAAATTTTCTGACTCCGAACCTTACCAGTTGTGTGTGAGATTTGAGTGAAATACAATTTAGTGGGTTATCAAGATCAATAAGAATAACGACAACTACTTCGATGAACGTATTTCTAGTTTCTTTTCAAATCAAATCGACTTGTCATCATTGGGTTTAATAGACTAGAATTTTTTTAAAGAATAAAACTCAAGTCATCAAACGTATGATGTTAATTGCACAGTTCAATAACGAGTGGACATTATAAAGACTAAGAGATTCAGTTATAAGTGCAGACATTCTCAGTGATAGAACAAAAAATGTATTCTGATACTAGTTGTTTATATTCATTGACAGTATTTGGGTTCTAGCCTGCATATGATATTTAATGTGGTTTACTTAAGTTAGATGTTCTTCTGTTATCTTTTCTAATTTCCTTTCCTTACTTCTAGAAAAAAATATCCACGTTTTGTAGTACACTTTTAAAGTTAGTGCTAAATGCTTAAAATATCTTTTTTCTCTTGAATTGAGAATGAATTGTATGTTTTAACTTTATAAAAATTTATGTAAACTCTTTTTAGGAATTCAATCCAGTCTTCATTATTGTACCCAATCAATTGTGCTTCAAAATATTGTTTACGGTCCGTTAATCTTTACTCCTTGTTTGTGAATATGTAAATGTCGACCGATACGTCGTCCTAGTAGCTTTTATTTACATCATCTACATGGACAGGTGAAGTAGGGTTTTTTTGTCATTATATGTCAAATCTCCTAATACCTATAGAAAAGCATAACTACATATTTGTCTAAAATAATTAGTCCCTTTTATAAATTTGGATGGTGTAATTATAATAAGATTATCAGAACTATGTGATAGATGTGCGCAATATATTTCGAACAATCTAATCACACATATACTTGTCAAGAACATTTATATGTGTAAAATTAAAAGATCAACTGGACAAATGAAAGTATACGAGGAAACATAGATCATAAAGAAAATAATGTGAAACTCATCACGCTGGATGATAAAACAATATTACCAAGGTTTAAAGAACAAATTGTTTTGAACACATGAGGGAAGTTAAAGTTTTCGTATCGTCAAGGTTTCAAACAAATTTAATCAACGTCCTTTATCACATCTGTACAACACAAAAGCCGAGTTAAGGTCAATCTTATGATCATCTCTTATTAGGTCATTTGATTTTATTTGCCTTAACAATCACTTTGGTATATGATTATTCACCCTAATTTCCTAGTCACGATTGCTCTTCTCTATGTATATGTGGCCACTTATACACTTAAACTGATAAACTCGGTAAGACGTGGCGCAGTCGTTTACATGCCGTTTAGGTCTTTGGTGAAGCATGGCTCTTCTTTTTTCTACAATAATTACCTTTACTGCATAGTGCGTTTTACTAACAACTGATCTGAAACTTTGCTATTTGGCTCACCTCTGAAATAGTAGGGTGATGTAGACAGGTTTTTCGGTTACGAAATTGTAGTAGATCTCACTATACTATAACCTTCCCATTCATTTGTAAATTCTAAAGGATAACCATTCTCTATCAATGTTTTATTCAGTAAATTCACTTCATCATCAACAGTATCGTTTGTACAAATAACACCAATCCTAATAAATCGACCCTTTATCAAGTCCCTTTTTATCGAACTGTGCAATGACTATGATAACTAAGATACTGGTCTACCCAAGTTGGCTTTCTAAAAATGGATCGTCCCATTTAACCATATCTTCTACTTATAAGTGTGTATAAGAAAGGAAGCTGATTATTATCTTCATTTCCTCTCATGCTTCCATTCGTCTAGTTTACCCTTTTAATTTTTCACGTATAAATGTTCTTAACATGTATATATGTGATCAGTGTTCGAAACGCACTGCACAAATCTACCACATAGTTCTGATAATCTTCATCTTATTACGCTATCCAAACAAATTTGTTGTTGCGTATGATGATAAATGTAGTTTACCAGTTTACCTCTTAAATAAGGTTACACTATGTGATAATGTTATCATTTATCACCCTGATACAACGATGTTTTGTACAAACAAAGGTAATCATAAAAGTTTTTTTTTAGCGCTAATAAAAAATTTATTACATCGTCTACTATTTACATACACTGGTCAATTCGTCTTAGAAGGTCATATTGTAGATAAAATGATGTAAGTAGAGAAAAAAAACGTGGTGTTCCGGGTAAATTGATAATAGAAAAAATATATATAGCACATAAAGCTAAATGAATACAATAGATGGTATGCTAAGTTGAGATCATTGTACTTTCTGTATGTGCGTTTGTCAACAGTATCTTTAGATATGTATGTATCAATGAAGTTTCTGTGTATAGTGTGTTCACTTTGTTTTATTAATTAGCTTCATAGTGTAAACGATGGTTTCTTACATCTTTTTTCACCATTTATATAATTAATATTATCATTACTGAGTTCATTTGTTTGGGGTTGGTTTTTTTAAGGCTTTCTCAATGAGTTTGTAATTAGTATTATTCACAGTATTATTATTATTATTGTTACTATTTTGTTCAGTAGTAAAATTCAACTTCGAATGATTATCTTCTTTCATCATTGTTGCTGCAGACTGTGGAAATCTGGCACTTCTTAATGGTTTAAGGTTTATAGTTTTTGATTTCAGTGATGGTTGTAGTGTTAATGTTGAGAAAGGAGGCGAAGATGAATGAAGTGATGAACTATTTGCATTATTATTCACTTCAGTATTGTCTTCATTCGACTCAATATTTGATAATAATATTTTATTACCGTTCGATTTTATTAATTTTGGTTTGTTGTTGAGGATGAATGGTGGAGGTGGTGGCGGCGGCGGTGGTAATGGCAGTTCATAATCTAGTGGCCAATATTTGTCAGATTTCTTGTTTTTGTTCAATTCTGATCTTCGTGTGGGATTATTGTTTTTACTCTTATTGTCATTTTTGTTATCGGAAAATGTTTGAATACTGTATGTATTATCCCCTGTTATTTTAAGCTTTTGATGTCTCGGTGGTCGTATTGGTCTATTATTATTATTGTTATTATTATTATCATTATTATTATTTATCCCAGTTGGTTGGTTACTAGAAATAGGATGAGGTAGTGTGCTGGTACTATTATTATTAATAGTATTCAAAGTGTTTGTAGGTGGTGGTTTTACTGAAGCGATCGGAGTTGGTTGTTGTTGCGGTGTTGAATTGAATGGATTCATTAATATCATATTGGGATAATTTATCGGCTCAATATGTATTAAGTCAGTGACGTATTCGTCAATTGGTGATTTTTTAGTGATTGATTTCATTTGATTACTGAGTAATTCCGTTGTTGTCTCATCGGATGACAAAATCATTGACTTATCATGGTACATTGGTAGATAATCTGTATGTTTAATCTGCTGTGGTTCTACGAATGGTGTAGCGTATTCTGGCTCTTTAGGTAATAAGAAAAAAGGTTTCGGCAATTCAGGACCTAGAAATTTCACATCACTTTCACTATGCACTTGTCTTGGTTTCGGTTGTGTTGGTGTTGATAGTGGATGACTGTCTCTCTTGGACATTCGATCACGCTTCAACCATTTACATGTTTGTTCAATTTTACGTCGACTTGCAGATAACCAGTTATTTCTTAAGTTTATATTACTCTTCTCATTATTCTCTAGTCTAGCTCGGGCGGAAACTATTAGTCTAGTTCTTCTAAACACACCTTTTAGGCTTGCTCTACTACTTGTTAGTATGGATTTTCCAGCCTTGATACTTGCAAAATCACTATTATCTAGACTTTTGTCTCTCCATGGTAGGGCACTACGACGAATGCTATCAACAGATACAGGTGAACGTTTCTTCTTTGTATCATAATGTCTTAATAAATAAACTGGCGCTTCTGTTGGTTGTTGTATTGGTTGCTCTTCCATCTTCTTCATGGCTAATTGCTTAGCACTTCTTCGTAGATTAAATGACATCATTCCGGTTGATAAATGTGTTGGTGATTCAATTCTTGTGTTCTGATGTAAATCTCCTATACTCTTGCTTTTACGCGGTGCAGGTAATGGTGGCAGTAGAGCATCAAATGGCTGTCTAAGTGCTCTCACTGACTGATTATTATCAATCTGTAAAAGAGTTTGAACACTTGCACTCGCCTGTAAAGGTTTTCCATCTATGTAAGTGCTTCTCTGGCTCTTCCGTCCCCTCAGATGAGAATTAACTGACAAATCTGGTTGACTATTTTTTCTTACTTGTAAAATTGATTTTTTCTCATCATCGGAGCATTCAGAAGCACGATTCGATCCAATAATATGAGATCTTTTTCTATCTCGGTTTCTCTGTGTTTTGCTCTTAAATACAGATTTCTTATCAGTATTATTAATGTTGATAAATCGATTTAATGATTGTGTTTCTACATCAGTCATTTCTGAATAAATTGAGCTAGGAATTCTTTCATTATTCAAATTTTGTACATTATTTGCATGATTTGCAAAAATACTATTTTGTGTTTCATTACTATCTTCTCTTCTATGTGATTTTGGTCGCATTAATTGATGACTAGTTTGATTTGTGCTTGATATACAAGGTAAATGTTGCATTGTACAACCACAAAATGAACATTGTTGTCGTCTATTATTTGTACAATTACTACATGATGTAAATAAATTACAACTTGGTGATAATGAATAACATTCAAATTTTTTAAATGATTCACTTACTTTATTTAATCGTCTATTAAAGAGTTTTCTATGCTTGACAGATGATGATATTATATGTTTATGATGTTTATTTCGTTTTAATCGTATACATAACCAAATAATAATAATAATACTAATGATTATAAAACATAATGCAGCTATTCCAGCTAAAATAATTAAAGTGTATGCTTCATTCGATATTGTTGTTGCATTCTCCAATATAATTGATGGACTACCGTATAATGTATTTTTAACTCCAGTTCGAAATATCATTTCTTGTCGTGTTTGTAAAATTTCTCCTAAATTTGGACTTTGTGTTTTATTTAATTTCCAGCATGGTTTTAATGTCTCTAATGATTTCATATCTTTACCATAAATATCTGGTCTAATCTTACAATCAGTATGTTCTTCCATATAAAGATCATTTGGTGTTAATGTTAAAAAATTTCTTCCAGTCCATTGATTTGTTCCATAACATGTAAAATTGATTGCTTCATTTAAATATTTTTGAAATCCAAATGGAATATTAGTTGTTGTAATAAATTCTTCTTGTTTCTGTAACTGTTCACTTTTTATAAATTGTTTACTCATTTGATTAATAAAATATCGAAACCATGCTAATCGACAATCACATACAAAAGGATTTCCAATAATGTTTAAACCACCTAACCAATAAATTTGATTTAATTCATCTATATCATCATTTACATTATCCGTTGATAATTCTTGTTTATCATGATAATATTCTTTTTCAATGAACCAAGTTGGTTCCAAAGGGATAATACTTTCAAATGGTTTTTTAAAACCTAATGCATATGCACATCTTTCCATAGTGATTAAAAGATTATAACTTAAATCTAATCTTGATAAATGATTCATTTCATCTTTGGATATATATTCTTCTTCAATATCATTTTCTATTTTATATTCTTGTATTGTTAAAAGTTGATTTTGTGTTAATACTAAACTATTTAATTTATTCAAATTTTTAAATAATCCAGGTGGGATATATTCTAAATAATTTCCAGATAATATTAAACTTTTTAATTGTTTTAAATGTGTTAAACCTAAATTTAAATAAATTTGTTCATTTACATTTTCTTGTATAGTATAGTTACTATGTTGATTCTTTGGATAATATATTGATTTGATGAACATATTAGCTTCTAATTGACAATTAATTAAACTTAAATGTTCAATACTATTTTTAATTGGTTGAAATATTTTCTCCCAATTAGCCTCTCCATTTTCTAATTGAACACTTATTAAACGTATAGAATTTAAATGTAATTCATTTAATTGAACTTGATTTATATTAGAATGATCATTTAATTGAATCCAGTGATCATTAAATAATTCTAATGGATTTTCACTTAAATGTAATATTTGTAAATGATTGGATATTGAATTCATTGGGATATAATTAATACCAATGGATGTTATTTGTAATTCTTTTAAATAAGGCCATTGTATACTAAATGATTCAGGCAGTTTCTCTAATGGTATTTGATTAGAATTAATACTAAGTAATTGAAGATTATGAAATTTTTTAATGGCATTTATAAAGTTGAAATTAGGAAATTGATTAAAACCTATATATAATTGTTTTAATTGGTTACCTAAATGAAATAAATTTAAACTAGATAAATCTTTATTATCATTGTTGTCAATTAGATTAGTTAGTCCACAATTTTGAATATTTAACTGTTCTAAATTTTTATTAACATAATCACCTAAATGTAAGTTTAAACTGGTTTCCATAGATTTTACATTTGCTGTATCACTAATAGATGATGATGATGTTTTACCTATTGTCATTTGTAAATTTGTTCCATCCAAACTGAATAATTTTAATGTATATAAATATTTTGCCCATATATGAGAATTTTCTAACAATTTCCAACCATCACCAGATTGTTGTTCTATTCTTAATTTTAAAAGTTTATTTTCTAAATTATCCGATGGAAATGCTTCATTGTGTATTCTATTCAAATTATTATTTATCATAGTTAAAATTTTTAAATGTTTTATCCAACCATAAAATGCATATTGTGGTATACCAATAGACATATCAATATTTTCTAAATGAAGTGATTTTAAATTGTGTAGATTTTTTAATTCTTGAAATAAATTTCCAGATAATTTTTTCAATTCTCCATTGAAATAATTTTCAATATAAAGTACATCCAGATTAGATAAACCTTTAAGACATCCATGTTGAAATATATGTAACGATAATCCTTTCAGAATAAGTTTACGTTCAATAATTCCATGATTTGTTGTCATATCATTAGGATTATTATTCTTCATGATATTTTCAAATGTACCAGATGTACATATTTCAATATTGGGATTATTTTCAATATGTATAATACTAATTAAATAGTTATTATCGGATTGAATTATCATTGGTAATCTATTGCCAAACTGTGATGTAATATCCTCTCTACAAATAATCATTTTAGCAGTTGGATATATTGGATCTGATTGTTCAATACATGGTTGAAAGTGTTCCGATTCATGTAAATAGTCTACAAGATGATGATTAGATTGTAATGAATTATTTTTATATAACTTGATTGCATATGTTGTGGTTACAAATAATAACATACCATAAATATACGAACATAATGTTACCAGGTAGATTAGTTGCTTTCTTTGATAAATAAACATTTTAATTCCATGATGAATATTTACTTAGGTTTATCGATCACATGATTGGTGTTAAAGAAAGTACAATTGATTTATTATGTAGATAAAATGGGGATTGCATATCGATTGGATTACTGGTCTATCATTTTCTCAGATATTTATACATTAAAATATTCCATATTTTCATGACTAAGTGTTTGATATTTAATTTCCGTAGTAGTCACAGTTCACACTACCTTATCATAGCTTTTCATAATGATTGATATGAAAGTGAACTTTCCTTAGTTATATACACAATTTTATGTTAGATTCTAATTGGTCTATTGATTGTGCATGATGTTGATTTATATTATGAAATGATTGGTTGATAATCACTGTCTTTTCTTAAGTTTGACGATTACGAACTACTGTCTGGCATTAACATCTAATTTAGGGTATCAGTAATGTCTAAATACTTGTGACTAGTTATCCAATAGTATTATGTATTTTCTGTTGTTTTCATTATTTTAACCTTTTGTGATAGGAATGATCTACTTTTTTGTTGTTGTTCTGATGATTCATAAAAAGGTGTACTTTTACCTTAGTTATGATTATCATATATACTCCGCCCTTCATAGTAGTATCTTAATTCAAAATAACTGCATTGTAGAGATGCCTCGAATATATCTCGTTTCACAACACTAATCTATTATCTAAAGCTAACACATTTTATATCGTTTAATGGTTTGGGCTAATTTATTCATTTTATTTAAGCATATAAACATTGGTACAGGGAGGCCCCGAATATATATGTGCCATACCTCATTATTAGATTTGTTTGTGTGACGGCTAGGATACTGCCCGGGCGCTCGAACCGAAGCACGTGGTTTCCTTAGGAGGCCACTCCCCGAGTCTTTGACCTAGAGGTCTAACCACGCAACAGTGGATCATCGCTAGGAAATGCAGTCTCATGGTAGCCGGTGACCAACAATAGGTTCAAACGCCATTTGTTCCCTTAGGATCCTGAAGCCCATGTGCACCGTTTGTTTGGAATCAAGGTTCTCCAACTCCCTTGGTGGATCCTTCGTATCTACCCACCCGGTTAAAATACCTCTTATGTTCGTAAAGAAGACTCCCACAACGAGAAGGCAGTGAGTAGGACCTCCACGACATTGTCTGTATACGTGTGATCATGTGACGGCATTTCGAGAGAGGGAGCGGATTCACCACCCTCGACCGTGCCAGGGTATTTAGTGTTTAAATAAATAAATTAGACTAATTGAGTTCGAGTTAGATTATTATTTCTATGAACATTTCAGGCAGTTCTCGTTGATTTGTACTGACTAGTAGTGTTGCAGGAATTGATGGTCCTTGTCATTTTCGAATCTGCATTATCCAATGTTATGATCAGTGGAGTTATTTTTATGTTATTTTGACTGAAGTTGCCCTCCGTAAGATTGAAATACTTATGTCAGTTAAAAACTGATTAGCAAATTTCCTGTCGTTATGTATCGCTTGGTGCTTTCGATCAGTTTCCATTCTGGCCACTCGCATAGTTTTTATTAGATTTGAATCAAGGTTAGCAGTCGAATCTACAATCTGGGTCTCATTCTGTCCAGCACTCATCAGTTGAATATTTCTTCCTACTGGTTTTGGTAGTCACGATAATCTTTTAACTAACTATTTTACTTTCTAAACATCAATATGTTATCCACTGAAGTATTGAGTTTGCATGATCACTGATTTGTCCACGATATACATTTAACAATAGACATCGATCAGTTGCGTTTATAAACGTTAATACCAGGGATATATATAAACCCTTACAAATAAAAACTAGTATAACTTGTTTTTATGACAAAAACAGCTAACTTTTCATAAAATAAGTAGACAGAAATTAAAAAGTTTTCATCATATATCTGTTTTCGATAATACACTATTCTATATTATTTACTTCATTGAGAACTTTAGAGCTTTTTCTTCTCGTATTTCAATCTCATCGTTTATACTGTTTCAGTACAAATAATAAAATAGTCAAATTGAATAAACCAAAACGTGGCGTCAGTGCTTGAAGTCACTAACTTCTAATCTGAGTCATGTTGGCAGATGCAGCTATTTGGTTAGGGTCCGCGCGACTATCTTAACCAATGGTTGGAGACTCTGTGTGACATGGCTCAGAATCGATCACAATGACGTAGGTGTATACACTCTTTATCTTCCTTTAAACCGTGAGGTATGGCAACTTGGACCGATGCATATATGTGCCTGGTCCTACGTTGTAACTGACTGACTGAATAATAATCTCATCTATCATTAGTTTAGCAATGGTTACATCACTCTACTTTCCAGAACTATTCTGATTAGTTTAATTAGTCGAGTAATGTTATATTTGCTCTCATATAAAAAAATTGCAATGAATTTAAGATAATTTCAATTCCTTAAGTAGATTCTTATTACTATTTTAAAACTAGTAAATAATTATCGAAATGAGGTTTATACGGATGTTGAATTTCTAAATTGTTGTATTTAATTTCAAGTGAATATATTGATACATTTGCAGTAAACCTTTTTTTAATTTCATTAATAGACCACTTTTGTATGATTTACAAGTGTCGAAATCCGCTCTTTTGACACCACTTCCCCTCTTTCCTTAATATCAGTGTTACTTTACATAGTGAAATTCAGAGTAACTTGGTTGATAATTACGTGAATATTCTTATTATTTAATGTTTATGTTGGAAGGTAGAAATAATTGACTATACGTGTATACAATATTTTGTATCATGTCACCCGAATTCCTTAACCAACGGTTACAACTACTTGTATCTCAACCAGGAATTTCTATGAAGTCATTAACAATTTACCGTCCACTCCTACCTTTGTTCTAACTCACATCTATGCCTGCTAGCATTGCACTTCGAGCTAAGAGGTATATGTACGCTCATGTCATCAATGTTATACAGTTATTCCTTCATTTATTGTTCGCTATGACAATTTGAAACTACTGTATATATATATATATATATATTCGTTTTTCTCATTAAGGTCGGGATACTCTTGATTTATCAAAGAACTATCCACTAGTTCTACTATTTTGACATCTTGGTAGTTCCGAATCATATTACTTTTTTAGTTATCTAAACTTCTTTCCAGCTAACAGTACTTTTTGTAATAACTTTCTTATTTTCAAATATTTATTTTGTTGATAAACCGTCTTATTTATTATTTATAAGTTATATTTGTAGGATGAAGTGCCTCCAAGCAAGTATATATTCAAGTAAAGGAGTAACTGACTTATACATGAAATCTAGATCAACCTGTTTTGTAAAAGATCGTGTTCTTTTCTCCTTTAGGTTTGGCGTTATTAAGTCAATAGGTATAATCTAATTATGATTCACAATTGTCCTACCCAGTTAATCACTAACAATTTGTGAACAACTTCAACGTTTTTTTGACTTGATAAGAGGTTGTGATGGGAAGGTACTAAGGTGTACAAGTTTAGCTTTTTTTGTATGTCAGTGTTTGGTGTAAATGTAATGTGATTCATTCACCAATTACAAGGATCTCTGTGGTCATCATACAGTCACTTTATTTGTGTGTAAGGAGCTTATAATGTAGGGTTTCTTGCCTGCTACCATTAGCCACCATCGTACATCTCAACATAGTGCATGCGGTGTCGATTCACTTAGACTGGTAGCTGCACTGCAACCTGATCGACAAAATCTAATGAGTACTAAAAAGAATATGACATACATGTTATCGGTCACTGCTCTGTGATCAATCGATTGTAAGGTTTACCTATTTGCTTAAACTGAAATAAGCGGAGGGATATTCAAACCTGCAACCTACTAGTTTGAAACCGAGGTCTTCAAACGAATGAGCGTCTGTTTTACTGTTATTGAGATTAGTTTTTACAGCAAAATATCGACAAAAGTTCCATTGTTGAAGCCATATACTTATTTTTATGAAAGTAATTAAAAATGTTTCTCTTGCATATCATAACTGGTTTTGTAATTTTTATCACCTAATTACTGGTCTCTATTTTTTGGACATTTGTTTCAGCTATTTCATTTCCCATGCCCTTCTACATCGTCATTACCAGGATCCGATTGCACAACAAGATCTCTTTCAAATGAGCCTGCTATAAAATTACATGGGAATTTATATTTTTTTCATATAGATGTAGATAGTCCTTCAAGGATAACTTCCGGTTCACAGGTAAGCAATATTAATTTACGCGAATAATCTCTGTTATAATTAGATATGCCAAGACTTTACCAATGAGATTCACATTGATTTTACTCATTTCTGTGTGGATTTGGATATCAGTATCATGGATCGTATACATCGCATTACCGATGCTTGGGCAGCTGCATCGGAAGCTGTCAGCCGTTTATCACCATTGAGACCGTCTGATTTCAACCATCACGCAGAATGGTGTGATACAGATATAAATAATGATATCCCAGGTACAATGAAGTCTGGTGATCATCATGTAGAGCTGGTAAGTTATAGTGTCTCTCTATTTCATATCAATTTTCGACTGACTCCTACATAAATACGCGGTTTTTAAAAAGGAATGTTAAGTTTTTTGTAAACGATGATCATATATATAACCAAGAATTGATTTTTGTTTATTTATTCTACCAGTTTATTCTTTTCTCTTGAATTATATTCTCTAAGCTAAACGCTCCATTTTGTACCATCACCTATATTATTACTACTTCTACTATTTTAGTATTTATCTTAATAATTTCATCTCATTGTGTTAATATGATATAGAAACTGGAACCCATGCCAGGTTTTACTTTGTTCTTGATTAACCAAACGACTTTTAATAATTATAGATCAGAGGGGGTTTTGTGGAGAATTTAGTATTTTCACAGTTGAAATGATGAGTCAATTGAAGCTAGACCACCATCGAAAACCTGGAAGCACTGGACGGCCGTTTCGTCCTGTTATGGGACTCCTCAGCAGTGCGCATCCACGATCCCGCACTCGCGAGATTCGAACCCAGGACTTTCTCAAATAATTACGTGTCAGCAGAAAATTATTAATTACCAATAAATAAAATATATATATTGTTATTATTTGATTATATGTGTAATCAAAACATAACTCACCTTGTTTTACTTCTAAGTGGGTAATGTACACATCAAACTTATTTTGCTAAGTGGAAAATGGTAAATCGGTTATCAAGACTGTTAACCCTCACTGAATAATTTGGTTGGCACGTGTCACGTTTGTCACCTATCTAGCTACAATTTAGCCCGACGCATAACGTGACTAACACTAAATTGGTAAAAGTAAATAATGACTGGTCAGATGGAGATGTGGCATTAATTCATAGAGTCACTGAATGTCGGTTTTAGTTGTCTGGTAAGATGTTAATTGCTTTTTGGAGACACTAACTGGTGTAAAATGACATCCATAGTTGCATTCATCATTTGTTTTCTTTTGAATCCTGACTTCAGAGTCATTCTATTTTTCTCGCCCAATTTCCATCACCTTCATGAAATCTTAAACATTTTTGGGAGTGCTGTATCCGCTGAACTAAATATTTTAGTCGCCGATCTTTCATTGTCATTCTGGACAACAACATTGGCTCCTATTTTGTGTCGAAATGAGCTATCCATTTACTACACAAGTATTACATCACTTCGTCCCCATGACTTTGCGATTTTCTGTCTCCGTGGTTTTTATTGTTTCCATTGTGTCCATGTCGATTATCTTTGCCGGTTTATCTCATAGATTAAGTTTTCATCGATTAGGAAGACAACGTATCACAAACAAGGTCATGGGAACAAAGTGATATAATATTTGTTCAATGGATATATATATATATATATATATATATATAATAAACACATGTCAACTGCTGAAATGACAAATTGTGGTTTGTTGTTTATTACCTTTTTCAGAATTCAGGTAATAAATCCAAAAATTCATTCACACATAACATCCCTCTTTCGACCGATTTTCAATCAAATCAGTTAGATTCATTGAGGCATTTTCAGTCATCAACGAATATGACGGTGAAATGTTACAGTTTTGAACTTAATTTACGCTTTCCTGTCCCTATAGAAGCAATAAAAACAGTAAGTTTCATTTAATTTGTATACGATGAACAGTAATAATTAGGCTGTTGTTCGTTCAATTCGTGTCTGTAATCATAATAATCAATAAACAGACAGTCAGTTAAAAGACCCCCACTTAACAAGTTCACTAGTTATGATTGCTGTACTTCACGACAATACAAATATAATCAAATCAATATGATAATCAAAAAATGAACATGTTTTATAAGCTTCCCTATCTGTTATCCTTTAACCAATGTCCTTCAGCTTGGCTTAATTCAATTCATATATGACGATCTGGGAAAAGGAAATATATTAGATAGTAGACGCAAATGAATTATATAGAAAAGATATACGTTTATATAAAAATTATGTAGCAGTGTTTCAATGTGTACAAAATTAACTAATAGGAAAATTCTGGTATACAGAGAGTTTCATTTACCCATTCAGTGTAAAGACAAATCAATGTGTACAAATCATTTTCTTACTGTCAGATAAATTTAAACGTTTAATATTCATTCGTTTGCAATTGATCTTCTTAATAGCTTGATTAGAAGTAGTATAGGAAAATAAATGGTTGTCAAATTTTCCAGATATTCACTTATCTGAAAAATTTGTTTATCTGTGTCAGGGTAATGGTTAGCTTTTGATTACTTCACCTAAGGTTTTTAATGATTCATGTCTAAAATATGTAAAACCCTTATTATCTATCATACGAATACTATGGTTGAACTGGTGAATACTGTTGACGCAGTTAACCGTATACTTGATTTTCCAATTGAATCACATCACTTTAAAGTTAGCGTTTACAATCAAAACATATGATAATTTGTTTTCTGTGAAACAACTCGATAAACATTGCAGGCTCTTATCACAAAAACCTTTAATAACTTGTAAGACGTGAGCTATAAATTAATTTCATTATAATTCTACTGGTTTTAAGGATAAGGATAAATTTTTTAGCGTTTGATGATGTTTTTACTCCAGCAATCCAAGTAATCCATTTCATTTATGTTCTCTGTCTAGTTTTGTTCTCAAGTTTCATGCAACAAATGTCGAATATTCTGTTGGCTATCGATTTATGTTGTTAGTAATCAGTGCGATTCCACCTAACACTAAAAAAAGGAACTCACCTCTTTTATTCGTTCTTTTTCTTTGATCCTTTAGCTTTCTACTTTTTTTCTCAACTTCTCGATATTATCTTGTCACTTGTTGTCTAGTCAGTAGGTGGTCTGTGAAATATCGAGTAAACTTTCAACCAACTTTTCAAACCGCAGTCATCACTTTGGAGTGGGGCAGAAGTAAGACATTCTCAGTGATAAAAAACATTTCTACCGGTGCTGCCTTCTAAAATTTACTTAAGAAAATTATAAAAGCTTTTCTCTAAAAGTATCGATCCTTTCCACAGGCCTATAAATCTTCTTTACTGATGGTGCTGTGTAAAATTGCTAATCTATTACTTTATAATCGACAACTTATGTAATCCAAAATACTGTCTATGATCTTTATGTTGAAGAGTTGTCCTTTTTGCTTCATGGTTTCATTCTTTGGCATATCGATGAAATCTACGGCTATAAACTAGTTTATTTTTTCGGGATTTTGATGGAAAAAAGTATTTTCTATAGTGTGGAGGGTTAAAAAAGTAATAATTGCTCTCTCAGATCTCTAACAACATCCAATCCAATTATATTTATTTACCATTATATTTCTTTTCGAATGATTATTTTCTTTACATTTAGTATTTCATAACTGACTATCGCTAATATTCAAGATTGCTAATCAGTCTCTTTAGCCATGTATACTGTCTACGCGGATTACTTTGATATAGCATTGTGTCACAATTTTTAGCATATCCAGTATTTTGCTAAGAATGGAATACAGAACGTATGTTTCGTCCTACTTAAGACTTGTCATTTGAATTCTCCGTATCTCAATGTGATCATTAAGAAGTTACATTTTCTTCAGGGATTAATGATCTTTTAATGTGTTTGATTGTTTTGTATCACTTATCACTGTTCGAACTATCAAATGAAATATCATTAACTTTACCACAATATTATATGCTATGGGTCATTGCCTAGAGTTTAGGTTTGTTTTTGGTTGGATTGTATCGTATTTATTATCTTTACTATTATTAGTACTATCATATAAATATTTTTTGTGTTTTCCAATTGTATTAGAATCAACATAAAACTGAACTCAGTATAAAATTAAATGTACCCATTGTTTACAGCTAACGTTAAATAATTATGTCCAGATTTATATATATAATACCTCGTAATCACAACATTGATCCATATGGTCTTTGCAGTATGTAACGATGTTTTGTTTTACTAAACTATAAATGTAATAAGAAGTAACTTAAATAAAATTACAGTTTGACATTCCAGAACATATTATAATCATATATTATGTTGCTGACATGTCAAGTTGATAATATGTACGTAATGCAATCACTTCTTTATCAAAAAAATTCGTAGCTTGGGTTATTGTAGCAATTCTGTTTATTTCCTTTATATTGGATAATTGTTAACTAATCATCAAGTGTAATTAAAACCAGTGTAGAAATGTGTCTCTTTATGTATTGCTTCGACTTATTTCTGGAATCAGATAAATTCACATCAGCATTTTTTGTGTTTTTACTGCGCGTCTTCGGATTCGGGGTTTCTAGCACCAAGTAGAAGTCATTTAAGGATTCAAGAGACATAATAACTTACGTATTGAAAGACGAGCATGACTTGGAAATTTCTTATTAAGTTTTGGTTTTATTTCTGTAAGCATATCGAAAACCTCTTCTCTTGCACACAGTTCACTATTTTTCCCATTTTCTTCAAAAAAGACCTCTGGTCAAAAAATTCCAGAAATCCGTTCAAAATTATGGAGTGCCGGGACAGTCTACAACTCGAATCAATCAAATTCTGTACAAAGTATATCATGGTGGGCTAGGACAGTTCGTAAAGAATATCTTTCTATATTTATGAAAAAAATTCGTCTAACTTTTGATAACTCCAAAGAATTATCCTCGAAATTACAACCATTTGGTAGATCAAACGATCGTTTACAAAATATTACAAAATCTAAAATTTGTTCACCTTTTAAGATTGGAAAGCATAACGGGAATGAGCAAGAATTAGAATTAATTATAGGATCCATATCAGGTGAACAAATATCTTCTTTTTCAATAACTTCCATCGTTTTTTGTATTAATATGTTTCCTATTACTTAACGATATTATATGATTTTGGGTAGTTTTCTATTCAAATACAGTATTGAAAATTATTCAATCTTAGGTTGATTAGGTCTTAAATACTAATCACATGTGGAGAAATTCAAACACTTCACTACTACCCGAAGTTTGTGCTGATGATGTCGTTCAGAAGGACGATGAAAGCTCCACGACCAAACCATCCAGCTCAGAGAACAAACCAACATCAAAACTAATAAACTCCATTATCGACTAAGGTAAAGGGTCATACAAGAAGGAGTGGGAAGAGTTTTCTTATAACTGACATTTTAATCATCAACTGATCAGAATTTTATGCAAAAATTTAATATGAATTGGAAAATATTACGTGTTGGTTGTTATTATAATGATAATAGTACTAATAAGAACGATAGTTTGTATTATACATGCTTCACAGATTGATCTCAATTCAAGGATCGAAGAAAAGCAGGAAGCATCTGACAACTGTTTCATCCTAGTATGATAGTTCTCAACCATGCGCACGTATGACCTCATCAGGGACCAAACTTCATAACCTTCAGGTTTTTGCGTCGAACATTCAACCATTCGAAACGCCGAATCGGTGTCCAGTATTAAAATTCCAACCCCAATTCGGGATTTAATGTGACGATCATCCTATGGAGTTGATGACAGCTGCTACGCTCCTGATTTCTCACTAAAACTTCAAGTACATGCTGATCTAAGGCTCTAATGAGCTGATTATTATCGTTTCGCTAAAGCAGATTGGTTTAATTTGTAGGTCGTATTCTCTACAGACTGATCTTAATAGGGGTACTATTGAAAACCAATCGCATCCCTCTAAGTCGTTAATTGTCCAAGTCGGTTGAAACTTTTTAAGTACGGTCTGTGTAACTAGCTCCGTAGGAACAGCTGGATTAATAAACAGGCCATCTTTGGAATCTTATCGTGGATTAATTGCTTCAATACTGACTTAGATGAGAAAATAGCATGAAAGTTAACGGAATTGAACGTCGTTTTCATGTATCGGTTCAGTGGACCTGCGAAAATGTCACTCACTATGTCACCTTTGAAATCAAGTCTTCATATATGTACTGCTCTACGAATTCAATAGGGTATGAATTTATCGTTTAATTATCAACACTCATTTCACTAACGGTTTATACAGATAGTCGATAAAAAAATGTCTAGTAAAATTTGTTTCCATTTTCTTTCACTTTTAAATATATTAGCACTAACATTTGCACACTTGTCTGGACTTGACTACTACGTTGTGCGACTTCCGAATCACGTTTAACATTGGACTAAGTTAAATGAACAAGTCTTTGATTTGAAATAATTAGATCATTTTGAAATGTCCAATAGTTGTTTTTTTCTTTCATTGAGATCAGAAAATTAAACAGTTCGGAAATAAAGGTTTATTAGGATAAATTAATGAAAACAGGCGACAAATCAAGAAGATGCAAGTTAAACATCACATCTATTTTTTTCTTATTTCACTCGTTAAAAATAGACAATAGAGTTGTACTTAAATAGTTTCTTTTCTCCTATCATAAATTCTTAAAAATATCAAGCAAGGAACACATTTCCCAAATTTCAAACCCAGGTATTATGCATCTTTGCTGTATCACAGATCATCATAATTCTTGTTCACAAATATCTCTCTTTTTGTTTCTTTAAACATAATTCTTTTTTTAATATGTAGTACATTTGGCTAATGATGATCTAAATATACAATCAATGCCCATCGTATATTTCACAACAAAAATGAATCCTATTCCTGAGCCAATCAAGTAAGTGTAATTTATATATATATATATATATATATATATATATATACAATAATCATGAGAATATATCTTTACTTTTTCAGTCACGTTTTTTTTAAAAACACGTTACGATGCTACCTTTGATGAAGATAATGATTTATATAAATTGATTGAGATTAAAAATGTGCTCCTCTTAAACGCCAATTCTATGCTTTTAACATTTAAGCTCGCATCATAGTACCCGGAAGTCATGGACCTTAGGTTCGTATTACTGAAAAGTCATATTGTAGGACGAATTATCTGTCCAGTACTTCTTGGTTTTCAATGATACCTTATCTAAAGTTGATAGATGACAAAAATATCACCCACAAATTAAGACAATGTCTTCAAAACTACTTCATCTCAATACATTTTAATACCTTTATGTGATTAGTTTTTATTGTTGATTCATTAAATAAAGTTAAATTTTTTAGAACTTATAATTATAAGGTGAATTTATTGAACAATGGTTTTGAATTATACGGTAGATATTTATATTTCTTATTTAGAACAATTGTAACTGTCATTGTCTTGACTTGGAAATGTTAACTGATATTATTTGAAATCGATAACTAAACCTTAGTTGATATTCATGGTTTAAATTCTTTAAAATTTTGAGTTATGTATTATCTCTCTCACACACTTTTAATCTTATTCATTTTCTATTTGAACTATAATTCTTATTTACTTACAATAAAATCACATTATATTCAATACATTCATTCTTATATAGTTAAAATCATGAGTCAATTGAAGCTAGACCACCATTGAAAACCTGGAAGCACTGGACGGCCGTTTCGTCTTATTGTGGGGCTCCTCAGCAGTGCGCATCCACGATCCCGCCTCGTGGGATTCGGACCCAGGACCTAACAGTCTCGCGCCAAAGCAATTAACCGATAGACCACTGAGCCGGCATCCAACGGTGTTAATGTCTAACCTCAACCAATCCACATTCATTCTTATTAGGTTCTGCAGTTAAAGTTTCAGATTATTTTAGTAAAATGAATAAATAATTTTGTTTAATATTTTAGATTTATGAAGTTTTAAAATTTTTTTTGGTAATTTTGGAATGGTGAGGAATATTTAAATGAATATATATAGATAACGTAGGATAAGAGCATTCATTTTATATAAACATATAATTATTGGTATAAGGAGGCTCGGAATACGTATTCACTACACTTTATCATTCGATTTGTTTGTGTGAGGGCTAGTATACTGACCGGGTGTCCACACCGAAACAAGTGGTTTTTTAAAGGGCCACTTCCCGAGTCTTTCACCTAGAGCTTGAATCCTTAAAACAGTGGAGTAACGTTAGGAGATACAGTCTCGTGGTAGCTGATGACCAACAGTAGGTTCAAACATCATTTATTCCCTTGGGATCTTGGAGCCTGTGTGCACCATTAGTTTGGAATCAGGGTTTTCCAACTCTCCTAATTGAATCCTCCATATCCACCAACCGAATTAAGGCGTCAGATATCCGCTTTTCGTCCACTCAATTTCCTGAAGAAGACCCCCCACTTCGAGTAGAATTTTCCCAACAGTGGTTATATACGCGTGGCCATGAAAGAGGATTTCCACAGGGAGTTGATTCCCCCTACTCTCGATCGTACTATGGCATTTGAGGGTTATTCAAATCAATTTTTTGAGCAGGTATTAAGAAATGCATGAAAAAATTGTTTTAAATAAATGCTACGAATGCTCTGAAATAATCGGTAATGGTGTAAGAGGAATGAAAATGTTATTTCTTACTAGTTACTATTTCACTACAAGTAATAAAATGAATTTCTGACGTCTAAAATTAACTTTAATCGAACCGTCGGTTTATATACTTCCGGGAAATTTTCAAAGCATTGATGCATGAATCGGCTTCATTCTTTCCTTCCCTTAAGACATTTCATTGTTAGTGAATCTGATTGATGTTCATTACTTTTAGAAACAATGATTTTCAGCTATCTAACAAGTTTTTTCCTTTTCTTCTTGGAAATACTGGCGCAATCTCAAACCATCTACTAATGAAATAACAATACTGATAACTTCACATTAACATCCGTAGATTTAGATCGTCAGTTAGTAAACTTCGTCAACATCGTCAAGTTAATTTTTTGTGGCAACTTAATAAATTTGTTTAATCAAATATTTTTTAGCATTTCAGTAAAAAGCTTTGATTACAATGCAACGTGGTTTGCATTGCGTTACTAGTTCACTGTATTTTGAAGTAAATACTGATTACAGAACATTTGAGTAATACCTCATCATGTACACAGTTATACAGTATTCAATTTGATTTTCAGAGTGTATATACGCATATCTCCCAGTGGACAAACTGATCTTGTCGAGTGTGTAAATGAAAATCCAATGAATAAAGATTTTGACGAACAGACAACATCTAGAGAACAACCTGCTCAATTTGAAGTAGGCGTTGATCTAACAACGTTTAATGAGTATATTTCATCATCTGATCAATTTTATAATCCAAACAGATTTAATCATGATCATTCTGTTGAATGGTCATTATGGAATCAAGCTAATCCTAAACAAAATTGTTTTATTCCTTTGGTGGTCAGACAGAACTTTGCTCAAGATGCACCAAAACCTCATTCTAAACAGGTTAGTGATTTCTAGTCTCGTATTAATTATCAATTCAATAAAGATGTTAACATGTATTATTCACTTCGTAACTCGGTTGCTATCATGAAAATGTTTTAATAATGAAGTGATTATTTGTCTATTCAACAATAGATGACCTTAATATTGTTTAGATTATTGAAAAAACCTAAGATTTATCAAATATTCAAAAATGTTTTCTTACTTCTGCATAAATATTTTCTATGACAGAAACCACTTGTGAAGTTACTTGATTTGAACTCTTTATTTAATTCGTCGTTTTTTAAACATATGTCTATGTTTTGATTCCTGCATACCGTACGATTTACATGCGCCACCGAGTCATAAGACTGCATAATTTGATAACCACTTATTATTCTGTTCTGTCAAACAGATAAAAATTCTCGCAGAAATGTTTTTTATTACTGATTGGTCGTTTCCTGACTCCAACCTTGAACATGTGATAGTGAATCAACGATTCTAATCTGATAACTCAAGGATACATATACAAATTATTAAAGGTATACGGATTGAAATGATCATAAAATCACCCATATTATTACTTTTTTTATCACTCTACCATTAAGCGTCGACAACTATATAATTTTTCTTCACTACTAAGTTTCGGTAAATGTGTGGTCAAAGCACCACAGCCATAAAAGTAATTGGAGCCTATCCTTCATAAAATTTAATGAATGTAATGTAATACATTAATAAAATTGATAAATTTAGCGAGTTGTTAAAAGGGTGAGAATATTTTGTCCAGTCAGAGTTCAACAGGCACTTAGAGAATTCTAGAAAAACGAAAGACTATGTGTCATCCTAATTAGATAAATACTAATTTTGTAGCTAATTTTAGAATGTTTTTGAAACTTTCTAAACTATCATGGCCACTTATCGGCCCAGATGTACCCACGTTTTCTGTACCTAGATTAGTCTTGGTGGTAGAACGATTATAAAGTCAATACTAGACATGTCATTGAACAACATGGTTTTAGATATAAAAAAACCCTCAACTGTTATATAGTTTTATCTGTAAAGTATTGTGAATAATCCTCAAAAACTTCTGTTAATCCTCCTATAATTTGACTGGATGTAGTGAACTAGTTGCGATAATTTACCACTTCTATTTCTACCTATACGGATCTTCTCTTTCTGTTCTACATGCTATAATGTCATAACTTGTTTCGACATACCTCTGTATGATTTACTGCATAAACATATTTATGTATTTCTCAAAACATCAGTGATATGTTAGGGTGAAATATAGAGCATTGGATTAGTGAGATGGAGTTATGTTATTCTAGTTCCTCGTTGTTTTAGACTATCTACATAGTGTCTATTTTATCTTGTTTTTACTAGACTAGTCAGACCTTGTTTTTAAAAATGTACTTCTCCCAGTGTTTTTATTCGTTGTTTTCTCTTTATTTAGATAACTTACTACCCTGGTAATAAAGCTCATATGTCCGCCTATCGTCAATCCGCTAGTATACATACTCACTTATTTGTACACTTTAAAATACCTGTGGCTGAAATCGTAATTGAACATAAACAAACAGTAGAACTACTTTGTCTACGGTTAGTTCAACTTTTACTCAATGTCTATGCTGAAATGATTCCTTGATGAATTTTTGTTTGTTTACAAGTACAGACGATAAAATGAATTCATATTAGACTATAAGCCATGGAATTAATATCTTTATTTCTAACTAAAATGGAGTTAGTTTTGTCCATAGATCCATGAGAATGCTTTGAATAATATTAATGTTGGAAACATTTAATAAAAAGTTAGTAAAACCTGGGGCAATAGTTTTATGCTGTAATAGCCAACAATTGTTTTTTGTAGTGAGATATCTAGTTCGGCTCATTTTATTGTACAATTTTCATAAAATTATGGCTACATCATAGTGAAAGAGTGTTTTTTACCTCTGTATAAAAGTTAACATTTAGTTATTTCTAGTTGAATGGTTAATTACTTTCGGATTCTCCTATAAAAATCATGTACACAATCAATCGATTTCAGAAATCAAAACGGATTGTGAACTTCCGTCTGTATTTGTTCGTTTGTATGGGATAGAAGGGTTAGGTGATCTGCGAGTCCAAATCGTCTAATTGATTTTAGGATGTCGATTGTATTTTGTGCTTCCCCTCAGATGTCGACGTTTTCATAATCCAGTCAACCACCAGAAGAAAGAGGAAGGGGGAGAGTAGACAGCCTTGTCTGACTCCGATCCTTACTGGAAATGCGTCTGTCAGCTGTCCTCCATGCACGAGTCTGCACTGTAGTCCGTCGTATGAGTTCCGGATAATGTTGACAATCTTCTGAAGAACTCCATAGTGTCGACGAAGTTTCCATAATGTTCTCCTGTCCACGCTGTCAAACGCCCTCTCATAGTCAGTGAAGTTGATGTATAGTGATGAGTTCCACTCAACAGATTGTTCCACGATGATCCGTAGTGTCGGAATTTAGTCTGTGCATGACTGATCCTTACGGAATCCAGCCTGTTGATCTCGAAGTTGGGCACCTACTGCGTCTTTCATCCGATTCAGCAGCACTCTGTTGAAAAATTTTCCTGGAACTGACAACAGTGTGATGCCTCTGTAATTCTCACATTTGCTTAGATCTTCTTTCTTTGGTATCTTGATGAGGTATCCTTCTTTCCAGTCCGTTGGCACTTGTTCCTCTTCCCAAATCTTCTTGAATAAAAGGTGAAGCATGTTTGCAGTTACTTCAATGTCTGACTTCAGTGCTTTAGCCAGTATATTGTCAGGTCCTGCCGCTTTCCCACTCTTGATTTGTCTGATGGCCATCTTCTTCGATCGCAGGTGGAGTGACATCTATGGGAAGGTCTGTGTATGCTGCTTCGATGTTCGGTGGATTCAATGGGGCTGGTCTATTCAGCAGTTCCTCGAAGTATTCTGCCCATCTTTTCCTCTGTTCTTGAATCTCCGTGATTGTCTTTCCTTCTTTGTTCTTGCTTAGTCTCTCCGGTTTGCCATATCTTCCTGCTAGTTTCTTTGTTGTATCATATAGTTGCTTCATATTCCCTTCTTTTGCAGCTTTTTGCTTCGTCGTTGCTAGTTCTCCCATGTATTCCTGCTTGTCCGCTTTAATGCTCCTTGACTTTCTCTACTCGTGTTCGACTATTGTTAACTGCTATCTTCTTGCTCTTCCTTTCTTCAATCTCGTCCAGGGTTCCCATAGAGATCCATTCTTTATGATGATGCTTCTTAGGACCAAGAACCTCCTGACACGTTGAAGTTAGTACTTCTTTGATCTCTTTCAACTGTTCTCCATCGTAGTTTCTTGTTCTTTCAGTAGATCCTGTAGAGCTTGAAACCTGTTGTTGAGAGTTATCTTGAATTGGTTAAGTTTGTGAGTATCTCGAAGGAAGGCTGTATTGAACCTTTGTTATGCCGTTTCCCCAGTTGTCCAGTGTTTCTTTAGCTTCATTTTCATCTTGGCCACAACCAGATGGTGATGTGAAGCGATATCAGCTCCTCTCCTGCTTCTCACATCTTTCATTATCCTCCTGAATTTTTTGTTGATACAAATATGATCAACCTGGTTCTCTGTGGTGTGGTCCGGTAAGATCCATGTAATTTGTGTATGCGTTTGTATGGAAATATTGTGCCGCCTATAACCAATTTGTTGAATGAACATATATCTACAAATTTCTCCCCATTTTCATTTCTCTCTCCTAGTCCATGTCCTGTGTTGTGCACTCCGACTTTAGCATTTAGATCTCCCCTCAGGATTGTGAGGTCCTTTCTTGAGCACTTAGCTATGATTGATTGAAGTCTCGAGTAGAACTGGTGTTTATCATCTTCGTTGCTATCATTGGTGGGTGCATAACATTGGATAACATTTAATGTGATCGCCTTCTTCTTTGTTTTGAATGATGCTTTGATAATTCTGGATCACTGATATTCCCATCCTACAAGTGCATTTCGTGCTTCTCTGGACAGCGTTAGAGCAACTCCGTGAGTGTGTGGAGCAGTTTCCTCTTCGTGACCGGAGTACAGCAGCATCTCTCCCGTATCTAGCCTTTAGTGTCCAGCTTGTGTCCAATGAGTTTCACTGATTCCAACTACTGCCGATTTGTATCTCCTCATTTCCGTTGCTATTTGACTGGTCTTCCTGGTCTCCCACATTGTTCGGACGTTTCGTGTACCTATAAAGAGTGTTGCTGTGGTTGTTAGAAGGGGCATCGGCCTCGTGACTTCCGAAGAATCTCGGCTTTCATCATGAGGCGTCATAATTCTTCTTTGAACTCGGAGGGCAGAGTTGAAATGGTTAGAATTATTTTGTCTGGTCAGCGTTTTTTTAGCGAGTTAGTTTTCTACGGGATGGGTTGCTAACCCCATTTTCAAGTTTGTTAACATTGCCAATGCATAAAACATTTTTTTCACTTTAACGTTCATATAAACATTGTTTTCGTTTTCAGTAATTTTTATGTGATCGGATTGTTATAAATAAATAATATATTTGTAATATCCCAATGAGTAGAAAAACTAGATTTTCTGACGTTTCGTGACTCAGTGTAAGCCACTTCTTCAGAGAACAAAAGCCAAATTAATATTAATCCAAGTTTAAATAGTACAACGGAACAATACGAATATTATGTGACCAATCATAAAACAGGTCTGAATAAATCAATGTCATGTCATTTCATTTCGGTCAAGGTGATCATAAGCGACATGTATGTAAATTTGTGTATGTGTGCACTGTTAAAGATGAAAAATGTGTGACTTTTATAATGACAAATGATAGAGCTTAATTTGTAAGGTAATTGTGTGAATTTTAAATAATATCAGACTAGGTGACTAGAATAGATAGTCCAAGTAGGATGTATGGTAAGGCCTTCCTTTCTATTGAGAGAAGTAGGATTAAGGATTATATAGAACGCTTCAGCTACTCTCCTTTCTTTGTAATTGGAAAAGCCTTTTTGTAATATTTTGAGATATTTAAAATCGATTTGATGGTTTTTGAAAATGGCGTGAACTGCTATTGCCGATTTAATTTGAAGTCTATCCAGTTCTAAGGGATTGTTAGAAGGTTTCTTTATGTACCTAATATGTTCTTTGGCACGAGTCAAGATTTCGCTAGATGACCCTCCGATATAGAAGGCATCATAATCGACACAACCTAGTTTGTAGACGCAGTTCTGTGTAGACATGAATGGGATTTTTTCTTTTAATCGAACTAAAGTATTTCGAAGTGTGTTCGTTGTTTTGTAATATACTTTAATTCTGTGTTGTTTTAAGATTCTTCTGTTGTGCAATGACGGTATTGTAAAACTGCAGTACCAATCCATGGCATTTCATTCTAATTATTATTATAACGTACTGAACCATTTTGTTTTAGTATACTTCTAATTACTCTCATAGGAAAATTATTAAATGACATGACAGTGATTTATTCAAACCTGTTTTATGATTGATCACATAATATTAGTGTTTTTCCGTTGTACTATTTAAACTTGGATTAATATTAATTTGGTTATTTGTTCTCTGAAGAAGTGGCTTAAACGTCAGAAAATCTAATTTTTCTACTCATTGGGATATTACAAATATATTAATTTATTTATAACGATCTACCCAATGCTCAATTTATTCAAAATTATCAAATCAAAACTTGGTAATGATGCCTACAAACTTACTAATAACCAGATCAGATTGTTTATTACTTTCAGTTAATTTTCAAATTTATTTTATTTTATAAAAGTTATGGAAATTTAGTTTTTGTTATGTTATATATATATTAAGTATATTTCTATACATTTTACAGACTAATGTATGATCTTTTATTATGGCAATCATTGTTACCTAATGATCGTCGCCTACGTGCAACATTAAAACGTCCAAATCATACTTGTCAAACAGTAGATTCTGTGACAGATTTACAATCGGATCATCGTTATTGGTTTTTAAGTGATCCTGCTCCTTTAGCCACTATCTATGCTCATCCAGATGCTGCACGAGCAGCCGCTGAACTTGAAGCAATATCACCAATTGGTTATTATAATGTAAATCATCACCCAAGTGGTTTACATTACCATTCAGTTAAAAGTGATGAAGAAGAGGATAGTGATTATGCTGAGAATGATTTAAACGAATTATATAATAATACTTTTAATATCAAAGACAATACTATTAGCAATCATTACACAAAATATAATAAAGAGGATGCAAACCGTTTTAATAGTAAAATCTCATGGTCAAATGATTTACGAAGAAATGTTAACAGTGAGTCATTTTAGTGATCATACCTTAAACTGTATATGTTCAATTTATTAATGTTTACTCTTAGTGCAAACTATTCATATAACTACATTTCTGTCAACTGTCTATTTAGAAATATTGTTTAGTGATTTTTCTCAGTCCAGTGTAACATAAATTTATATGCTAAGTTTCTATACTTGAATGTTCTGATTGACCGGAATCAAATAATGTGGTCTATATGGTGTTTAGTCTTGTATTGGCTGGATTCAGTACAATGGTTATATTTAAAGAATCATTGGTTACTCTATGTTCTTCATCTGATATTTTCTAAGTTCTAACTTGGTTGAATGCTCTACATAGAAATGACAACTCGAATACCAGTTGTTTAGTTTTCTATTATCTTTTCTGTTAAGATTTCACAGATCAGCTCTTTGAGCACTTATCAGTTTGATCACCTCAGTCACTAGTAGTTTGTCAGGTCACATTTTTAATGGGATAATTTATCACACCCTCCTTAGTAGATAAAATTTTTTACCATATAAGTATCACCACAATTGTCTATCTTTAAGAGGCTTTCATAGAATGTATCAATCCATCTTCTTCATACCAGCAATACATCATGGTTTTGAATGGCTGGAAACAATCCAAATAGATTTATTTTTCAGAAATATCAGCGTGTTTACCTTTATTTGTTTCTATTCTACGCTTACAGACAGGAATAATATAAATTTAAACCAACACTCCTTGTTGTATAAAAATCGTCAACGATTTACTGGTGATCATCGTACTAACAATAGCACTACCCATGGGGCAGATCATAAAGTGCTAGGACCATTAACGAATACATCTGTTCAATTTCAATCCTCTATTTGTTTGCAATTAGATATAAACTCTTTACAATTAACAACATTCCTTCCTGAATCATCATCATCCTCTGTGGGAGGAATTCGACTGACTGAAACAGTGATTATAAATGCTTCTAATACAACATTATTTACTGAACTTTCGCATAATTCCAATCCAAATTTAAACTATGTTGAAATGGAAGTTGGTGAATTCGATATATCTTATAGTTGTAAGTATCATATTTGTTAGATATTTTCACATTATTCAACTGGTTATGGTTTTTTGTTGTTGGTTTTCTTAGAGTTAGAGTAGTGCATCTTACTTTCACATACAGTACTATTTCAGGAAAATATCAAAATATTAAAACACCGTTCAATTACAGTGTTCTTTACTTGTACATAAGCTTAATTGACAATGACAATCAATCCATAATAGTCCTCAATTGGTTAACATGAGCTAATTAACAACCCATTCAAAGAAGCAAAGTAACAGTTAAACCAGAATGAGTATATTCTACAATTCGTGACGAGAGTTTTGGAAGTGTATGTGTAGATTTTTTCTCCGTATTAACAGTTCCTTTATCTGGAACTGAATTATTGTCCTTTCACTGTAAACTTCGTCCATTACTTCAAAATTCTATCCAATCAGCCGTTGAGTTACAGGTTTGAACCAACTGTTTTTATTTCATCATTCTGGGTGAATTAGTCAACTACTTGTAGACGTTGTTGCCTATTAAATTAAATCGATTTACATTGTGTAGTCGTCCATAACACATTTTTATTACAATATCTGGACAAGTTAGCTGGACGAAATGTTGGAATTATTTAAATTTCAATCGCTGAGACTATTTCAAATATAATTTTTTCACATATAATGTTTTACCAATGTTCATTAGTTATAAATTTTTAACTTGAGCGAAGCACTAGTAGCTATATTCATATTTAGTTCACTGTTTCATTGCCCTAAATCTTCAAAAGTTTTCGAGTTGCTTGTGTGGTTAGTCTTATCATCATTTCAAACACTTTTCATCCTGCTATTAAACCACCATTGTTGTTTCTAACTGAACTGTTACGCCGTAGACATTCATTTAGTAATAATTGAGATCACATCTTATTCTTACTTCGTTTTTCGATACATAAATATGTAGGTTATTACCAAGTTTCATAACTATATAATAATTCATATCATTTTGACTTCATATCTTCTAGTAAGCAACTCTTCATATAACAGTCAACGTACCTACGAATAGAACTTCCATTTGACCATTGGTAATTTGTAGTTTATTTCGACTATCGAAACATTTACAACTTTCAGATTAGAATGAAACTGATTAATTTCATTTCTTCACTTGACAAGAATTGGTTAATATAAGTCTATGAGTGAACAAACGATAACATGACATTAGACTGTGAAACCTTCATTGAATTCCACAAAGCAACTATAAACAGTTGTTTGGGATTAGATGATTTAGCTGAAAATCGGTGTTCTCCTTTAAAATGTATTCAATTCTATTATCCTTACCGTACCACTAACAATCATATAGACAAGTTTGTCTATTTTCACAGCTGTAAGCTTCATTGATTTTTATACTAACCCCATAACCTGAAATATTGCTATCTTCAACTCGTTTTATTCTAAGTAATCTTGTCTGTTAAAACTTAACCAGCGTTTTCAATGATCTTTTTTTAAATGGTTCTCGAAATCCTTTAGGTAGCCAAAATCCGAATTCTGATAAACATAGTTCTGCTGATAACGCTCACCAATCATCATCAGATTCGTCAGTGAATTTATGGCCAGTCTTAATTCATCTTTCATGGGATTCTATTGGTTATCCGTATGGTTCAACACTTCATCAAGTTGGTGTATCTACCACGAATTCATCGAATGAACCGACTTTTAGCATGGCTTTAGAACATAGACAAATTCATCGTTTATCTGATTCAGGTATAAAACTTGGGAAATTTTGTATTTTTTATTTTAAGACTAATCTTCAAAACCTTTTCCAGACGCACTGTAATTATTACATCTCCCCAAAGGCCCTGGTACGGCCGAGGGTGGGGAGAATCATCTCTCCCTCTCGAAATGCTCTCACATGGCCACTCGTATACAGTCACTACCAGGGAAGTCCTACTGATTGCCTTCTCGTGGTGGGGGTGTTGTTTACGAAATTGAATGGACGAAAAGCGAATGTCCGGAGCTCTAACCGGGTTGGTGGACACGGAGGGTCTACCTAGGGGAGTTAGAAAATCCTAACTCCAGACCAATGGTGCACATGGGCTCCAGTATCCCGAGTGAATAAATGGCGTTTGAACCTATTTTTGGTCTCAGGCTACCATGAGAGTGCATGTCCTTACGTTACTCCACTATCTTGTGAATTAGACCTTTAGGTCAAAGGCTCCGGGTGTGGTCCCCCAAGAAAATCACCTGGGCAGTATCCTAGCTCCCACACACACAAATCAAGTGACTTGTATGGCACATATGTATTCGGTGTCCCTTTGTACCAATATTTATGTATTAAAATAAATAAATAAATTACACCCCTGAACCTTTGAAAACATTTCACGATGAAGAAATCCCACTAAGCTCTTATCTTAACATTAATAACCATGTGCTCATTAGTGACCGACTTTGAGGAGAATTTCCAAAGTTCTAATAAGAAGCTGTAATCAACAGTCTTTGACCGTCTATTGCAAAATATGATGATCGCTCAATATTGTTAATTAATTGAAGTTAAAATTATACGTTACTGACTGCTAACTTAACGTTCAAAATGTAAAGCCCCTGCCACTTGATATAAAGTTTCCAAGTCCAATTCCTGATGGGGTCTCAGGCGTGTGCTGCTGAAGGCTGCCAAATTAAAACGAAAAAGTCACTCAGTTATAATTAACAGTCCTCATCATTCATTATAACATTTTATCCATAGAACTCTAGCTACGATTTTCACTGATTCAGTCAAGTGGTGCTTAACTATATGTAGTTTTTTGTACGGATGTGACAAACAAATTGATCTGTTGTATTTAAAAATAATTAACTAAATAACTATTCCAATTCATTGGATGATTGATTATTCTAACTACAACAAAAGTCAACGTTAGAAACTTATCCATGTTTAATTTTTTTTCTAAATACATATTATAAATTTACATATCACTTTTTTCTTGTTCTAATTTCCCAAACTTATCATTTCACTATTATTGGTAAAATGTTAATCAATAACAATGTGAAAGTACTTCTGTGATTTGCTCATTGTCACGTCATATTGTAATGTACTTCTTCAAACACCCGAAAGTGTTTTTCGCGATTTATCACCAAATGTTTGTTTTCAAAATGAATACTGATACGTCTTGATGATTGAACGCTATATTCGGATCCTAAGCTAGTTTCGTAACCCCCAAGCTAGAACTACACAGCGACTTGAACACGAGAGAACAGGCACAAATATGCGGAAAGCACTTTACTCCAAAGGTTCGTTTTATGTACAGAAAATATAGGATTTTTATAGTATTTTAGAAGCCCTTGGGTTTTCCTGAAAGTTCTAGAATACTACTAAACATAGTAGCAGTGTAGTAATCAGCCAATCACAACCTCTACATGTGACTTTTCATTCTTGTGATATTTCTAGCAAAAATTCTAATCAAACGCTGATTGGATAGAATGCTCCTTAGTGTTTCCTGAGCTTGTCATGTCTATTGCGAGAAATTTGCAGGATTTTCCCAACAAATACATACTACTGCAGTTCTTGCTGACATTGAACCGTGCACACAGTGTTCATATCTCTAGATGAACTGATTAATGTAGTTTATTAAATCGCCTGACATTATGTGATAATCTTTCTTAAAAAATTTCGAAGCTACTTGGGATTATTAACACTTACCTTTTATATGCTAATGAGTTATTTCAACCTTAGTATCCACTACAATGGTACAAATAGATAAACATAAGCAGGATATATATGTATATATAACCTGAGCGAATTTTCTCAATTTATTCATCACAAATGTTAATGTATTTGGATGGTATCCAGTGGTGAATTCTAGAATGAGTGTTGGGAATACTTCAGCTATATTTATAGTCATTTCTGTTTTTTTTATCAAGGTAATTCAACGTATGATGACGAATTCATTTTGACTCTTCGAATTCAAGACGTTTGTTTTGTTTATTGGCCACTATTCAGTTTAAATAATCGTTGGGATATTTTTTCAAATATTGGCAATCCCAATCTAACAACTCCAGTTAATTCTTCACATTCTACTACTACCACTACAAATACTAACAATAATTTTAATTATTTAACAGGTTTACCTAATTGGTTTATTCGATTTTGTAGTTTATATCAAACTCCTAGTTTGTCATTCATTGCAGAAGAATATCCGAGTTATTATGCACCAGCTTGCCTATTCTCTCAACATTTACACTTTGAACATTTAACAGCTACATTTTCAATGCCTTATCCAGAATACTTTATCTTATCGACAAATAAACCGACTTCTGTAAATTACCAAATGCCTGTTTTACACTTTATGATTGGTTGTGAATCAGCTAGTATTACTGTAAATACAGCTATGGAAATGTTGACAATTTGTCCATCAATAAATAATAATGATATTAATCAAGTCGATGTACAACCTGGAATGCTAGTTATGGCATTTATTAATAATCTGGCCATATTTGTATTCCCATTTAAATTTACTGTAAGTTGTTTTTTTTCAAATTAAAAAAAAACTATTTCCTGTTTGATATAAAAGTACATTAGTAGAAAATGGTAAAGTTTATGATTGATAAGAAGTGACTATCAATTGGGATAAAGTTAGAAATGTCTATACTTTAAATTTTTATCCATGTTCTTGAATTATTTTGTTTTGCCACAACGGCACAGAATGTCTCACCATTTTCCCGCTAGAATTCTAGGTTAGTTAAAAATATAAACAAACACTTATATTTTTAATTGATAGTGATTCTATATAGCTGTAAACTAAATACTCACTGCCTTCTCGTGGCATTACTGTTGTTTACGAAATTGAATGGACGAAAAGCGAATGTCCGGCGCTTTAACCGGGTTGGTGGACAAGGAGAGTCCACCTAGGGGAGTTAGAAAATCCTAACTCCAGACCAATGGTGCACATGGGCCCCAGTATCCTGAGTGAATAAATGGCGTTTGAACCTATTTTTGGTCTCAGGCTACCATGAGACTGCATCTCCTTACGATGCTCCACTATCTTGTGAATTAGACCTTTAGGTCAAAGGCTCCGGGTGTGGTCCCCTAAAAAAATCGCCTGCTTCGGTTTGGGAACCCGGGAAGTATCACAGCCCTCACACAAATCAAATAAGATTTGTGTGTTGCATATGTATCTGGTGCCCCTTTGTACCAATATTTATGTGTTTAAATAAATAAAATATGTTCTGATATTTCGTGAGATTCAGTGAGATATCAGGTATTGCATGAGTAGTCAATTGTACTTAGCCATCTTTCGTGTTATGTATTTTGATACGTTCATTGCATTTGTAAAAACCTAATTTGATCTAGCAGCAAGTAAATACCTATTCCTATTTTTTTCACGATCTATCAACTTATGATAATTTTTATTGATTTTATGTAGTAGATAACATTTTACAACTTGATTAGTTCTAGTATCTTTTATGGTCTCAGTTTATAGTTTCGAGGCTTAGTGAATTCAAATATGACTGGATTTCTAGAGAAAGTCCTATCACAATTCCCACCACTATAATCTTAAATAGCTGTATCATCTTAAGACACCATAAATCAGTGAATTGATTCAAATAATCCTACTGTTTAAAAATAATACTGCTACGATCCCTATCATTCAATAAATAGTTTATCTTGTTTTCCGCTTGATCTTATACAAAGTCTTCTATTCAAATTGTCATTTATTTAAGCCAAATTAAAGTTAATGAACACATAAATTAGAACAAAATTAATCTTTTATCTGTATATTTATCTGTTTACATTCTCACAAAACGATCCATTTTTAAAAGTTGCACAGTTGACCATCATTGTAAAACCAATCACTATGTTGATATTCTTTCCTTAAACTCAATTTCGTATGTAAATTTACATGTTTAATAAAACTTTTAACACCTCAGAAGTTGTATAAACGAATAACGTGAAATAAATAACTACTTTCATGTAACACTATTGATATTGTAGTATCGGTTGTTATGTTAAGCCCATATACTTTATTCTAGCTACTGGCCAAGCTAATTAACCTATACATTACGAGTCATATTTTGTTCATTATTCGCTTATTAACCTTGACTATATTTTTATATGAGCGTATATGTGTGCACACTTCGTATCTTATTCAACGTATGTCTGTCATTCATTTTTGTCTGACTATAAATGTTGATTAACGCTTGCTTAAAATGAGTTGGCTTCCCCGCCATCTCCAATACGCATTATTTTCGCTTCGCTCTCAAGTTGACTTCCCAGCCATCTCCACTACACATTATCTTCGTTTCGCTCGCTAACATTTGCTCATGTGCTCACAGCTTGCTGGTCTACGTCATTTGTTAATAAAAATGTAGCTACCGCTTCCTTTTGCCTTCTGATATTATGCACCGTTAAGATTGGTATTAATAACGGTTATCGAAGCGAACTATTAATGAAGCACGGCACTACAATATATTGTATTTTAGTATTTAACATCCATTCATCGTTTAGTAAAACTGGGTAAATAACACATTTCTGAAGAAAAATAACAGATTATAATCATTACTTTGATTTTATTGTAAAGTCAATATCTTCTAACATTTTTTTTCTTAACTTTAGTCAATCAATTCAAATTCATTGAACCCTCGGTTATGTGATATCAATTCTTCTCATCCATTATTAATTAATTTTCGTCATTGGCTTAATACATTCGATTTGAATAGAGCTGTTTGTATAACAAGCTTAGATCATTTGGAATTAAAATGTTTTTCTGAGCCAATTATTGTAACAAATACAGCTGTAAGTTTATTTAATAGATTTCGATTGAGTTATGTTATGAAATCACTCTTTCAGAGTGTTATTGCATGAATTAGGAGAATTATTTAGTAAATTTCTGCTTTATATATAATTCCTTAATATTTCCACAACGAATTTTTTCATTTTGTTCTTCAAGGCATGGCATTTGAGTGTTAATTAATTGTCGAATTTCATACTCAATGGATTAGAGATCAAACGCTAATGTTATCACCCAGATGCTCAAACCGAATTAGATGGGATTGAATTCAAATATCCAACCTAGTTTTTGAATGACGTGTAGATTCTTCGCTTTACACATTCAGCATACGATAAGTAAATAAAAAAGATTAGCACTTTCACAAATAAGCTTATTATTCGAAGAGGATTCTCAACACACAACACATTCTTTTAGGTAGTTCATAATTTATCTTGAGTACTAGATAATGATTATAAGAATACTGTATTTCAAAAGACAAAGTTGCAGGTATAATAAAAGAAGGGAATTTACTCAGTTTTAATGTGGGAATCAGTAATGTAAATTATTCAACTGAAGAAAAACGTTCTCCATAGCGACTAAAGACAGTTCATTTAACTTTCCTTGGATTCAATCATTTGAACTTAGAATTAATGATTGAAAAGCGAATACCTTGTTTGCTCATTGTTCTGACATTATATATGTTTTATTTATTTAATGAAGGTAATTTCAAGAAAGAGTTAGAAGTAATAATATACCAAAAATAGTCGATAATTGTCATACAGCACTAATTCACAACTGAATAGCTAGAAATAATAACTCATATAGTGTTTCTATACGTGAAAATTTAACTTTCATAGTGTTAACGAGATACTGTCATCATATAAGTAAGCTTTACAATATAGTAAACTCATTTTTCTTGTTTGTTTCTTTCCTGTCACCATTCTAGTAGACAAAAACCTGTAGGATGATGGTGGTGATAAGTTGATCCTCATTGGATGATAAAACTATCGATACATTGAATTGTTCTTGTGATTGAATTTCTGTTAACATCGGTGAAAAATAGAAGAAAATAATCTTAGAGACTAACTAATAGTTTAGCATTAGCGTAAAATAGATTTTTAAACTACTGTTTTTTTTCAACAAAATGAAACAGTTATAGATTTGATAAAAACACGAAATATATTTGTCATGTGTCATTGTATAACAACAGTATGTATGGCTGTTGAATGTGATGTGTTGGCGGTAACGTATACCTACTTCAGAATTTTTATTATCATGTGTTTCTATTAAAATTCAGAATTTGATACCTGTGAGATTATGCCTACTTTAAAAATTTCATAATGTTACTAAAAATGACAATGTACGTGGTATATGGTTTGTTAATTATTCTATTTCTTCTTTTCGGCTTCTTTTTAAATATCCTTCTTTCCATAGTCTTTTAAGTTACTCTCTACCCATCCTTTAGAACGTTTAAGGAATAACAAGTGTTTGTAAGTTCTTGCTAAATAACATTTTCAAAAGTCTGGTGATTATCACTGAAATTAGTTCCGTATGTTTACTACCTCTAGTAATTACTGTTACCGGATTTACATGATGTTATATTGAAAATTCTATGTCATTTACGTAGTGGTCGTATCGTTTTCGAATTCACAACAATCTATATATTTTCCTTATTAAATAGTTGCTTAGTTTTTATGTCATGATCCTATCCTGTGTTTACCTAAAGAACAGTTCTATTATTACAAAATATACGTAAATTAATTATAATCTCCAACTCATGAGGTATCTGTAGAAGTTGACAGATATGTATCTGCAGAAGGAAAATTTTTTCTTGCATTAGTTGTATGAAGATTAATTACAGCATATGATAGCGTAAATGACCGCTGTTAGCTGCGCCTAAAATCAACTCTGACCATCGGCAATTGAACGGAGACTAAGAGCACAAAGATATGGAAGTTGTTTCATTTAAAACAGGATCTAAAAACTACACATAAACTAAAATCAATTGTTACCAAAGTTGCAAGAACCTAACCACGACAATCGATGAATAGAATAGTATTAGTTCATGTAAATACACGAGAACATTACAAGAAATCAACTATACGTCAAAGTGCATGCTCTAAAGTTATTAAGAATGAGATGGTTTACTCAATATTAAGTAGTATGGAGTAATACACAAAAGGAAGTTGAATAAAAGAGATAAGGACAGTGAGTGTAAACAAACTTGACAATTATGTTGATGCTGCAATCGGTCAGTCTCCATTACCATATATACATTTTAAACAGACCCTCTTGTTATGTTCTTTAGTCACAAATTTTATTAAATTTAAACTGTATCTAAGAGTAAAATATCAAAGGGACATATGGTCCTATTTAAGACTCAGCTGGATGTTAATAAGCAAGTTAGCGGTTACCTGTATGCATTAGCTATCTGGTTCAGATCCCAGTTGAAGCATCAGCATTCGGATGTAGGTACACCCAGTCTCACGAGTCCCAAATGGGACAAAACGTACACCGCAGATTCCACTGTAAGTCAATTTTTTAAAATTTTAAAATCACGTATTTCTATTGCCAAATAAATACATCTTGCTTTCCTATCACTATTGGAATAATTAATTTCATTCTTCTCCTCGTTATGTTAACTTTCTCTTACTGTACTACTCCAGTGTAACAACTGGGACTACAACCTATTCATGTCAAAATTTATATTGTCTATGACTAATTGATTCAAAATATCAAATAAGTATATACTCATATGGTTTTTTGAGTCTTCTAATATGTTATTAAATACTTTTCAAACAGTTTTCATCATTCAATTGACATCAGCTAAAAATAACTCATAATCATAGTAATCTCTTTTTACCTCTCTATTTCTCCTAATCATTTTAGGATAATAGTAGTAGTAGTAGTAATAATAATGATAATAATGATATTCATCATAATAAGTCGTCATTTATCTATCAAAATTCTACAATCCCTACTATTACTAATCGGTTCGATATGCGTATTACAAATAACCTATTGAAAATTAACACATGTGCTGATATTTTAGTCATTTTACATAAATTCGTTGAATTATTAACAATTTATGATATGAATAATTATAATACAACTACTCCTTTATCAAGAATACATTCATCACCAATCCATGTAAAGAATACATCATCTTTAAAAGTAGATCCAACATTATGTCGACAATTCCATGCATCAAGTCCAATTCCATCTGGTTCAGTTTATTCGGTATGTTTCTCTTTATCTTTTTTCTTTCTACTTGTTATTTATAAATTAGACGGTAATTTTTTGCCCAGTTCATCTAGTTACTTTGTTGAATAACTAAAAGATCAAACTGTGATACCTAATTCTAGTAAATATCATCTGATGGCCAATAGTTTCTTATTTATTTATTCCTTGAAAAAATGTCTGTCATAAGGTTATAAAATTGAGTTAATTAGTTTCTGTCTTATTCATTTAAATGACTTTTTTATGTCAAACTAATTAATATCGTTTTAATTGTGACTTCTTGATATCAGTGTATTTTTCTCTAAATAAACAGGCACAACATTATCAATTTGAATCTTTGGATTTTTTCATGTTTACTTACTAAACAGTCGAACATACGAATGTTCGCTTACGGAATGTAGTTCTAATTGAAGTTAAGAAATTGGATAAAGGTGTATTTTGTCGCTCCACGATGTTATTAAGAAGAATAAGGGGATTGGAAGTTAAATTTCGTCCATCTACTCTTACAAAGTTATTTATTAGATTTGTTTCGACACTGATTTCCCATAGAATACTATTCCAACTATAAACCCGCTTATCGAGCGTTTCTCTGATAAGATGACCGAACTTTGTCATCAAAACAAGAAGTCAACAATGCATAGTATCATAATTGACACAATAATAGAGACGTTTATAGGGATAAGCGAGTGCATGCTTTTATTGAACAAATAAACATATCAGAAGAGGTTTTTATGGATATTATAGTAAACCTGTCCAGTGCTTCCAGGTTTTCAACGGTGGTCTTGCATCAATTGACTCGTGATCTCAACTATTAAAATAAATATATGTTTGTACTTTACTTTGAATAATGAAATCCCAGATACAGGTTTTGTCTTAAAATTCGTAAAATGAGTTCACTTTCATTTCAATGGTGATCCATCTCGTAATTAAAGATCCAGAGAATTAGAAACCCTTGCAATAAATTGTATATATACTTGTGGCATTTTGAACATAATACGGTAATCCATGAACTATAATTGGTTAAACGCTAAACGCGTGAAGAATCATTCAAAATTTATTCTGTTCATTTGTTGTCTTTATTTTAATAATATAACTATAAGTAATCTTGCACCGATATATATATATATATATATATATATATATAAAGTGATCGTTTTATATTACTGTCATTATTCTTTCAGAATTGTTTTCGAAATATACTCGATGATAATCAATGTAAGAGCGGTTCAGTTAGTAGCCTTGATCTTATACAAGATGCAATTTCTGATGTAGATTCTGTGAGTAATCCATTTTTTGTTTTATTTTGCTTTAGTTTTTCTCTCAGTCTTAGACAACAAAATTGTAGTTTGGATTGTTACTGTTTATTTATCAGGATAATCTTAAACATAGACTTCTTGAATTAAGTTCTCGTGTCAATACAATACATTTACAGATGAGAATTAAAATATTCATGTTCCATTTAAAATCACATGTCTATTTAATTCTCTGGTATGTTGGAATATGTAGCAGTTAGATTATATTTGATCTAAGAAACGTAATAATATTTAAAATTGATTATCAGTATAGGTCTGATTGTTGTTTCTTCATTTAATTATCATTTTGTTCAGTATATATAGCTGTTTCATAAAGCTATGATCCATAATCGATGCACAATCAGACAGAAATGTATGCTAGTTTAAGTTGCCATACCACATTAGTACGACACGATTTAAATAACAAGTGGTAAAAGACGTCGATATAATCTAATACCAATAATACTGAGGAACATTAAGAATATAGTTTGAAGAGACGGAACGAGAAAGTTCATTCGAAAGCATACTAGAACTGAAGGTCTAATGAAATATAAATAGTGAATGTACCTATACCATTCTGAGGTTCATTTATTATTAATTATTTAGTGATGATAAAGTATCTGTTTACTTTTGAGATAGCATCTGAACAAATAGTTAATAGAAAAAGTACAGACTTTCAAAGCAACTCATTTTATATAGTGATAAGTAACAGATGGTCTCGAGGATCTTGAAGGGGACAAACGGCGTATGAATCAATTGTTGGTGTCAGGCTACCATAAGACTGTATCTCCTAACGTTGCCCCACTGCCTTGTGAACTAGACCTTTAGGTCAAAGGCTCCGGGTGTAGTCCCCTAAGAAAACCACTCGGGCAGTATCCCAGCCCTCACACACACAAATTGAATGATTTGTTAGTGTAAAGTATCTGCAGGTAATAAGGTTTAATTAGTGGGCTCAGTAATAAAAACGATTAAACACTTAAAAACTCTATGATATTACTTGTGGGACGGAATATATTTACAGGCGCAGGCACTTTTAAAACATTTTCAGCGAAGAAGTAAGCATTCATGCAGCGAACAAAGGTTGGGAGTGATAGTACTTGACATTAATGTTTGATACATATCATTGTAATTTTATGACATACCATTTATAGTTGATACCAATGATTAAGGATTTGAACAACACCTTGTTTTCCTACCCCTTTAAAGATCTACGTTTATTTGTGCACGCTTTAACCTATCATTATTTCATGATGACTAACGAACTATTTGAAGCGTTATATCTCTATAATGGTATTTATGCTGTTATGTGTACTCATCAGACTGAGCAAAACATCTTTCCGATGTAATAATGGTGTAATTTTCTCTTTTCAGGTTCATTCATCACCATTTAAAATTGGTAATATAAAAAGATCATCGGCTGTGGATATTCCTTCAAATATTTCACAAACTTCCAGTAAAAACAATGAATCATTAACAAGAAAAGTAGAGAAAAAATTAACTGTTAACACTTGTCCAACTCCCCAACCATGTCGTACTGTACATAGTAGTAGTAAAAGGAAATCAAATACTTCAATAAATAATAATATAAAATCATGCAGTTCTAGTCCTTGTCCCATTAATACTGCTAATGATACTACATCTATGGATGATAAAAGTAAAAATCAACTATACTTAAATCTATCTGACCAAGTGAAATCTTTGTCAAATTGCTCACACAATTCTGAACCATCAAGTCTTTCTGATGATTTCATTTTCATTGATCCAGCATTGAATTACATAACACCAAAAGAAAGAATTCGTTGTTTACTTCAACCAACCAAACAATTTTCAAGCCCCACTATCACTACTAATGATCAAACTTCATCACCATTGATAAGTTTTGATATTCATGAAAATTTTTACTCTCCACCTAGTTCTACTACAAATTTTAAAAATTATCGTGCTAACCGATGGAATCGTTTATTCATTGATCCTGTTAAAATTTATCCACGTCCTTTATTAGCTATAACATTGTATGATGTTTCATGTGAATGGAATATATATGGCGGCAATGATTTGTTACCTACTTCGTCAGTAACAACAACTCCATTGTTAGGTAAAAGAATCCTGTATTTTCTCTTATACATGAATATTTAGGTCGATTTGAACATGTTAACTTGTTGTTAGATTATTAACATTAATGTATTTCAACGATGCTTATTTGTTTAACCTATTCTAAACATCTTGGTTAATAAACTATATTTCCTAAGGTTATTCATTAACTGTGACCGCTACGGTACTCTAATTAGGGCATCGTGGCAATTTATAATTTCTCTGTCCCTCATACGCCAGTAGATACGTTTATATAACACTAGAAATTCTTTTTGACCGTGTACAGGTTTGTGCATTAGATTATGTGTATATAACGATGATACTAACTGAATACCTGTGTCAAAGTTTAGTAGATTTTAATCTGTAACACAAAAGTTTACGACTGCGAAGATACGATTTCACATGACACAGTGTTATGTCAATTAATAGATATAATCATATGAAAGTGTTTTTAGCCAATAACTAATATCAAAATAAAATAGAAGTTTCATTATTATATTTCATTCATAATACAAGAGAACTCTTGGTACAATGGTATATTAAGAAATGAGCTACACAAAAAGAAACAATAATATCATATTCAAGTAAGCGACAGAAAACCATACTATAACGAAATTAAAACAAGACTGATCTTTACTATAGATTGCTATACAAATCGAAGTAAAACTAGCCTAGATTTTACTCAGTTCAAATGTGTACTAATTTGTCAATGTTGTATTGAACCAGTAAATTTGTGGTTTGATTCTCATTAAAGTTATATTAATTCAAAGGTTGTTTTCTTTTCAAACTAATAGTTTAGTACAAACCAAGAAAACCTAGTTATTTATTACGTCTTATTGTCAAATTCCTTAATAGTACGATCTCACACATGATTAGAGAATGATATTCAATTTTCCTACTAAGTCCTGTACCATTTAGTCGATGAGTTCGTATTCAGTTATTTACATTCATTAAGTCAAGTCGGTAATAATGATTACTTTGAGTTGGATTTCTCATTATCGTAGTGTCAATTTAGCCGATTTTTGTGAGTCATCAGTGTTCTCCGGTCTGAATCCTGTTTTGTCTACCTCAGTTTTAACAGTCAAGCAGTATTATTAGCTTTCACATATGAACTGGAGCTCAAAACCGAGTACATAAATCTTCACTTGGTTGTCAAGTTTCTTGAATAGACTGAAGTTTAGGCTTGTTAACCCAATCGATTTCTACTTAATTTCCCACCTTCTAGTTAAATTTTTACAGGGTGTTTACTATCGAAAATCTGTGGATCACAAGGAAATCATGTCCTTTTATCCTTCTTCACTAATTATTAAACTTGATTGCATTACTCATTTTTCAGGCAATATCCCGTCCAATGAGATATCTACCCCTGTTCCACCACATAATAAATCCCCAGTATTATCTTCTTCATCACCACTTAAAGATCTTACTCAAAAATTAACAACAACTTCATCTCGTTCAAATGAATCACTTCTAACTAGTAAGAATGCTACAAATATACGATCTGGTGGGAATATTTCACCCAATCAAATGTTAAAATCCTGTCCTAAACCTGGTTATCGTTTTCGTCATGGTCAACCACTTATTAATAAACCAAGTAGCAGTGGTAGTGTCGGTGCCAGTGGTCCTGTTCGTATACGTTCGAATGAATCACGTTCGGAAAATATTTCATTACAATCTCCCAAGGATTCAAAAGGTATCCGTTCTCGTCTAACGTTGTACTCACAAGGTGGCCTAGGACGTCAGCTAGATAATGTAAGTTTTACTTCTCTTCAAATATACAAAAGTTGATATGCTTTTTTAGTAAATAACTTTAATTTTGTTAACTTATTCTTGCGAGTCTGGAAAGTCTTCGTCCAATCATCACTCAATGGAAACTCTCCAAAAGCTCGTAGCAAAACAACTTGAGTCTCCTGTGGTGTAGACGAGATGTAGCTCTGCCGACCAAATGACACGTATACTGCACACAGTTTGCTCTGTTTCAGTTAGGAATTTTAAAATGTGTCCCTTAAGAGCAAAGGATATTTGTAGACTACGAGTACTTGATCATGATATCTTCTCGTAACCAATGGTTGTTGACTCTGGATGACATGGCTCAAAGTCGATCACAATGATATAGGTGTATACACTCTTTGTCTTCCTTAAAGTGTGAGATTGAAATTGCTTTATACCTTTCTTTCTACGAACTAGCTCTTCCTTCCTGTACTAAATCCTTAAATACAATCTTTCTTTTATACATTACTACAATTGAAGTAACTACTTCTATGAATTTGGTGTTCATCTTGGTTTGCTAATGAGGTGTGGCGACTTGGACCGATGCATATATGTGCCTGGTCCTACTTTATGGCTGACTGATACCTTCAAATCCAAAATGACCAATGCTTAGGTCAGACGCACAATATTGGACAAAGATTGCAACTCGGTTGATGAGGTAGTGAATTCTCAGTAGTTAAGTTTTTTTCAGAAAATGTATTCGTATGTCTAACCAGCCCTCCATCAACTCACTAAGTTTTCTGACGTCGTAGTAGGTTGGAAGAAAGCCAGAGACGATCAAACCAACACCTGGTATCAGTCCATGAACTCCTAGACCGTTAAACTGAGTCGTGTAGATAGGGATAAACTAACTGGTTTGGGTCAGCATGTTTATCATAACCAATAGCTGGAGATATTGGACGTCTGATCTGAACTTTTTCCTACATTTTGCAAAATGAGAGTTGTTTCATTCTGTTTAACCACTGACTGATGTTAATTTAAATAAAATCCACAAATAGTTTCAAGTTTATTCTACGTTCAATTTTCAATGTACTATCTTCATTTAGTAGGACTGGGATTCACAATGATAACACAATTTACTCGGTCTTTTTTTGAGAACTCCCGGAAAGTTTGTTTTATCTTTATTCATTTTGGTATTTCTACTAAGAATTTAAATACATTAGTCCATAAGATATAACAGATACTCATTATTGTTCCACTTTTTTAACACTATTGTCAGGTTCTACGTTATGTCTGTCTGTCTTTTCACTTCGTTAAGTTATCGTCATTTGAGTAAGATTTGATACTTATGAAACTTATAGTTGTTATCCTGAAATTATGTAATTTCTGTACTGGTCAACGTTGACAATCATCGTATAATAATTAAACACACACATTTTATTGGTACATATTGAAATGTAGCCGTCAAAACAGATATCTTGAGTCACTAAATGAACTCTAACGCCGTTTTTGATAGTTTCAGTCTTGTTTGGTATCATTGTGTTATTCTTCCAGTGAACAACTGTGTTCACAACACCTTGGATTTACCATTTATTTATTTATTTAAACACACAAACATTGGTACAAGGACGCACCAAATACATATGTGCCACACAAATCATTCAATTTGTATGTGTGAGGGCTAGGATACTGGCCGGGTGTCCAAACCAAAACAGGTGGTTTCCTTAGGGGACCACTCCCCGAACCTTTGACCTAAAGGTCTAGTTTACAAGGCAGTGGAGCAACGTTAGGAGATACAGTCTTATGGTAGCCTGACACCAACAATTGATTCATACGCCGTTTGTCCCCTTCAAGATCCTCGAGACCATCTGTTACTTATCACTATATAAAATGAGTTGCTTTGAAAGTCTGTACTTTTTCTATTAACTATTTGTTCAGATGGTAGCCTGAGACCAACAATTGATTGATACGCCATTCACTTCCTTAGGATCCTCGAGCCCATGTGCAACAGTGGTTTGGAACCAGGATTTTCTAACTCCCCTAAGTGGATCGTCCATACTGACATGCTTGTATACCAGTAGAACGTATTCGCTCTCAGTTCAACTAAGCCTATCTTAGATAATAATCATTAACCAATCAGTCACTCACACCACTCATCTTGCATTTTAATTTCAATGTACAGTCCTATTTATCTTTCTTTGGTCAAAGTTACGTAACTTTTATCAGAAGGGGATTTTCTGTTATTTCTTCAAAGAACCCATATCTATAACCTTTATGTCTTGTTTATTGTTAATTGTAAGAACACATTTTTCTCGCTGTTGTTATTCAGTAAATAAAGCGGCCAGTTTGTGCGGATAAATGAGTTACATGAACAGATGCCTTGATATCGTCTGCATTTTCAGGCTTTATTTTGAATCTTTGACAGAAGTGGATCTAAATAGAAGTAATGTTGAAGTACTTGTTCAAGTAGCTTACACGCCAACAGAGGCTATTTAATTCAATCTTGAATACAAACCCTCACAATTGATAATAAATACCACACCCCTCTGAACAAGTTATTTGCTATCATGACTCAATAGTTCAGTGGATAACAATCTAGAATCGGTGGTCACTAAGTGTAAATCGCACTAGGGAAATCGGGATTAAGATTTAGATACATCTAATTGACACAAGTGTTAAGTAGAATAATATACATTCTATCGTTAGTCACTCGTCGAAATATATTTTTCTTTCTGTATTGAATTGAGTCATTATAATATTTTTTATGATCTACTTGTGATACACATTGCAACATATCTCTATCTTATTAATTCTTTCATAGTGTATTTCATTCAATATCTCAAAATTATACTTTCGACAAGCGAAATTCCCAGCTCGTATGAAAAAATCTATTCATCAACGTCAAGAACAACAACTGAATTCATCACAAAGTTTATTCAGCCTAACTGTAGATCCATTTCAACGTTTAATTATTCATATCCCATCTATTGTAATAATTGATCGTGTCAGTAGTTCGAATGTCAATCAATTACTTTACTCATATAATCGGAACTATTCACCAAGTATCAATTTACTACCTCATAATTTAGATACACCAATGTTACGTATGGTTGTTGTCTGTTGGCCAGTTATACCAAGTCATTTAGAGCAGGATAATATTTCATTATTATCTCAACAAGTAGTAGAAAGAAGCAAAGCTGACAACGAAAAATTTATAAGAAAAGGAGAAAATGTTAATATTGATGTTAATAATGATACGGAAGATGAAGATAATGTATCAAATGATTGTTCAATGAATATAACACAATTACAATCTACGAAAAATTTCGATTATATTTATTTACCACAACCTAACAATCTTGAGGTAGAAATTAAACTGTCTATTCAACCATTGAAAATTAATTTGGATCAAGTAAGCTTCTATTGTGTTGTCAGAGTGATTGGTTAATTTAATTAAGGTTTGTTTATCAGTCCCCTCCTCATCCATCCACTCCTACACAATGAATTCTTTTTATTTTATAAGTTCTCTTTATCTGTAAAAATAATTACTACACTAGTATCTTTCGAGTGTGAAACTCACTGAAGATAATAAAAGACGTTCGTCCAATGTCGTCGATTGATTGAATTTAGACACTGACATCGTGGAATGCCGGTTCAGAGGTTGAGAGATTGCGTATGAGACCGAGAGTCTTGAGTTCGATTCCTGTGTGCATAGTTGTGGATGTGCTCTAATGAAGAGTCCCGTAACAGAACAAAATGGCCATCCGGTGCTCCCAGGTTTTCAGTAGTGGTGTCGCTTAGGTCGATCCATGATTTCTATGAATTCGACAATCCCCACAACCTCATACTGATAAGTCAATATCATTGAAGATATATATGTATATCACAGAAAATGAAAGATATAAAACTACTAAGCGAGACATGTAAGAGAAACAAACCAAGTATGAATTCGCACATCTGGATGCTTGTATTGATGAATACTACAACTATGTTACTCCATACTTATCAGAAATAGTAAAAATTAAATACGAGAACGTTTGTCGGGTGACCTAATAATTATAGTTCATCTTCTTAACACTTAAACTGTCAACAAACAAAAGAATATATTCATTTCTAATTTTTAAGAATTTCATCAATTTCATCATCATTTTTTGAGTTTCGTCATAAGCTTTTTACGTAAACTTTCTGTAACTTTTTATTCATATTCTCCGAAGAAATGTTTGGTTTTCGTCTAAATCTCATTCGGCATTTTTCTCTGAAGGTATTCATGTATGTTAGTGAATACATTAAGTATTGAGCTGTTACACTCAATTCTGACTATCAGGGATGCCTTGATACAACACAACACTTTCCTTGTGTTTTCATGTATGTTAATATCACTGTAAAATATCTACCTAATCCAAAGGCTGCAATTTCCTTTTTTAGTCGTACAAAGTTTTCATATCGTTAATAAACTCCTGAAAATTTATAGGTTGTCAATTTAGTGCTCAATCGAATTTCGGCACATTATTCCTACATACTAAGTCACAGTAGTACAAAACCTCTGAACAAATACAAAGACTTTGTGTGGTATTTTGTATAACATTTAAAGTAGTCAGATTCCTAAAAGGAATCATTATTTATGCTATGCACTATGGAAATTAGCACTGAAATATTTCAATAATAACTGGGTCATTGTACTTATCTACAACTACATTCATTTAGGTAAACACTTTTATTGGTTTAACTTTCTCCCTTCCACTCTTATGATCTTCTTTAGTATACGCTGCTGTTTTTATATGAATATCAAGAAAATTTCAAAAGGTTGCTCACTGCTTCCTCAAGAGAATCAGACAACTTTCAGATGGGACAATCTGTATCAAGCTTGGAGTTTCGATCTCCAACTCAGTATGGCTTAGCTTCAAGTCCCAATATCAATCCAAATAACTCAACACAGTCTCATTTAAAACAATACAATGATAATGTTAATACAGTTTCTATACCACAGAGTAATCTAGTTCGTCCAGTTTACCTTCCAGTGGATCCTATCGAACATAATCAGCCTGTTTTATTTATAAGGTTAGTATTTGTTTTTTTGGAGAGGGTTAAAATTTCAATTGTTACTTCTGTTGTTTACGTGCAGTTAATTGAAAATTTGTAACATCATTTTCGTACTAGCCTGAACCCTCTGAAAACTATAATTGACAAATTCATGTAATGATACCACGATCAGGTAGAAGCAAGGCACAGAGAAACTCATATTTTATGCACTAATGATACTAAAATATCGATCAATAATATTTGCTCAATCAGCACAGAAAACCTAAACACAGAAGTACTTATTAGCTTTTCCTACCGTGTCTGTGTGTGTATACATCTGATACTGTGAAAACAGTGTCTATGCAATGCATACAATGTTCCTCTGTCATTTACCTTTAATTCAATTTCATTCATTTCACTAATTCCGTGCGATTATAATCCTTAATGTAATAATGAATATCTCATGATCTCTGAAAATTGCATTACTTAATAATCGTAAACCGATTCCTGTGTACTCATAACAAGATTTTACATTGAATAACCCTAATCAATAAATAATAAATGTCTTCAATATTGACGTTCAGTTTATTCATACATAGTGAATTTAAATGATGAGATAGTTTATGTCACGGATTGTTATCAATTAAATAAACATTGAAAACCAGCAAGTACTGAATAAGCGTTTCATCATCGTTTAAGACTCTGGAACAATGTTCATCAATAATCTCACTGTAGACTAAATTCACGTCACATGGTGAGTATATAACTTTTTCAACCATTCATTGGGAAATCTAATAATTCATAAGCACAACTTAAGTTAGTTCACAACATGAACATTACGTCAAATGTATAGTTAGTGTTATTTATTGCAATTATACTTCGAAACATATTATTGGGAATTCTCCAATATTAGAATATGGGTTTGTGGAGACTGTAGTGATTGTAATGGCTGAATTCATGAGTCGATGTAAGCTAGACCTGAGTCCCGCATGCGGGATAATGGATGCACACTGCTGACGAGTCCCATACGAGGACGAAACTGTCATGCGGTGCTTCCACGTTTTCAATGGTGATCTAGTTTACATCGACTCACAAATTCAACTGTTAAAATTACCCAATAATCAATAGTTATTCAAAGAATTTTTTAATAAACTAATTATTCAAATAAATAAAATTTTTCTGATTTTTTTCCAAATTTCAGAAAATTCACTTTCTACCCTGACTTATCTATTCACCTTGATTATCATGGGAGGCGATTGGATTTAAGTGGGGTAAACAAGAGAAATCTGAATTCCTATTATTATTATTATTATTATTATTATTATTATTATTAATCTGGTTGTAATCAGTAAAGATTGGTTTAGTTATAGTATTCTTTTTTTCATTAATTTTTACTTATATCCTGTGACTTCATAAATGCGGTTATTAGGTACAGCTTTTGTATAAGATAGTCGCTACTGATAGAATACAGCTTACCAAAAGCTTACAAGTCAGCAATTAGCCTTGTTAGTTTGTTAATCATTCGGTAAATATTTATACTATCGGTTATCGATTGTGTAATCAATAACTTCTGTTTATTTAAGTAGTTTAGCTTTTGAAGGGGTTTTATTTAAAATTTACTCTTACCAGATTAGCATGGAAATATGGTTATTGGAAAACTTTGAACATCAATATCTTATTTACATAAACAGGTTGAAAAATATTTCTTCATATAAGAATCCTACGATTTTACTTTGTCTTTGAAAATATGTTTAATTTAAAAGTGATTCCCTTCATCGGGTTGTAGTAACTGCTTAAGAAGCATTATAAACTAGTGGAAACTAAATAGTTGTTTTTGTCTCAGCATAATACACGCTCAAAGTCCATTATATACCGAAGAAATTGATTTTATGATGAATAATGATTGGCTAATGAACGAAGATATACTGTCAACTCTACTTATTACTTGAGAGTCAGTCAGTCAGCTACAATGTAGGACCAGGCACATTTATGCATCGGTCCAAGTTGCCATACCTCGTTAGCACAAGATGAACACCAGATTCATAGAAATAGTTAATTTAGTGGTGGTAGTATATAAAAGAAAGGTTGTATATGAGGATATAGTATAGGAAGGAAGAAAGTTATGAAGCAATTTTAATCTCAAGGTTTAAGGGAAGATAAAGAGTGTATACACCTGCAACATTGTGATCGATTCTGAGCTACTTAGTGTTTTGAATTTCTTTCCGTTTGTGATTCTTCCGTGCGCTTCATTGTATATGAACTGTTTGTACTTTGTATGAATGAATTGTTCTATATCTTATAATTTGGTTCTTAGTCGTCGGTCAGATATTATATGAATTTGTGTATAACTGTATCACATGGTCGTTCAGTCTAGTGGCCAGTTCATTTTGTTGTATTATATTGTGTCTAAATAGAAAAATCCTGTATTTTACATTATAGTAGGAACTGTTAAAATCACCGATTTTATCAAGATGCAATGTGTTATTGATACCGTTTATTAGTTTATCAATATCAAATCAGTTTCAGAATGGAATTCACATAGAATTCAGATATAAGCTACGATATATTTTACTTTATTTTTTTTGTTGTTTTCAACCAATCAATAGTTTACATTATACACTGTATTATTTAACAGGGTTCATTTCATGGTTTACTTGCAATGCTTCTTCAATTAACAAATGCTGAATTCACTATTCCTCGACGTATTTATCAACGTGGCTATCAAAGTTTCGATAGATTAATTGAAGAAGTTGTAGAAGACTTAAGTTCTATAATCTCAGCACAACTACCTCATGCTATTGTAACTAGTTTTGGTCCAATGCATGAAGTCACACAATTTCGTAAGCTACATTGAATTAATTGCCTATATTTTATTTCTCGTTCGAATAATATTTTGTACATGAAAAATAAGTAATAAACGTTATTTAAGTGGTACTTTTGTTGTCTAAATTGTACTCCATAGAAATAATTTATCATCGTCCTAGGAAGATTGAATATTCATTTACAGTTATTTACAGTTTCAATCCTTACTGGATTATTTTACTTTTGTGTTACTATAGTTGCTTTCCCTTTCACACTGACTAACTGACTGTACTCTATTCTGATCTAAATGGGTCAAAACTATGTAAATTAGAACTAATAACAACTTCTTAATTAAATTATTTACCAATTTACATGTTTGTGTGGACACACATACATAGAGAGGAGTAAGCGAACGATGCAATCAAGGGTCATTGAATACGTGCGTAAGTGGCTTCAAAACCAATTAGTGTCAAAGGGTTCGATCAACGTGCGAGGTAGAAAACCATGTTCATTGAAACGGGGCACAAAATCAACATTAATACAGCTTTTAAAACATTGTATAGAAATTGTCGAGGACGCATTCTCAGGTTTATTAAAGCCTTGGCTATTCGTAAATTTAAACCCCCTTATGTGTACAAAAACAATTTGTCGTAACCTTGAATTTACCCCAGTAATCCTTAACTCATTCTATGACCTAGGATAACGCGACAATTTCTTATTCTTTCTAAAATGTTTCTCTCCCCTTTCTTACCTTTTTACTTGAACTTTCATTTAATTGACCTTTATTATTTTCATAGAAAATGCCTTGACAAGTATATATGTGACCAGATTGTTCGAAATGTATTGCGCAAATCCATTACATTTTTCAGATCAACTCCGTCTTCTAATTGTTCTATCGAAATTTATAAAAGGGAATAATTTCTTTAAATTATTTAAAACAATTCTAACTGATAGACTCTGATTTGAGCACATTTTGATGATTAAAGGTGAAGCATAATCGATTAATTACTAACGAACAAATATTATTAAGTTCACAAATATTGGTCCATGACCGTCTGTTTATAACACAAGATCTAAATGTATCTTATGGATAAATCAGACTTTTTTCTTATCATTCCAAGTATCTATTAAGTTTCTCATTGTATATTAAAGCTAATGGGTTATTTCTAAAAATCACTCTAATGTGATTTTTACGTCGTTATATGAACTTGTCTCAACAAAGTATCTATCACGTTAAATTTAGTTGACAAGGACATCATTGCCCTCAAATTGTGCACTATTGGTTTTCACGTGTACTGTCGTAATACACACGTAAATCTTATTCTTATATTCCAGTTCTCGGTTTATGGGATCTAGTCTATCAACCTGTTTGCAGCTTCTATGGGACGGCTGAACTACCTAATACATCACTGGACTCTGGTCATGTTGGTACAGCTGTTTGTAAATTGGGTTTGTTTAAAAAACCTCATCAGCTTCGTAATGAAATTTGTCATAGTAGAGAATATATGCTTACAGATACATCTTGTGGTACCAGTCGAAGTGGAATTATTCATGGTCTTAGAAGAGGCACACGATCATTTTCAACAAGTACTCTGTGGGCAACCTTACAGTTGAGTATTCAAGGTATAAGAGCTGTTCAATCTATTGCAGAAGTGAGTTTCTTATTGATTTAGTTTATTTTAATTTTGCATGTACAAAAGTGGACATTAAACTCCTGTTTTATATTTCGAAACTTCTTCAATAGATTTCTAGTTCCGTTTTTTATCAATGGATGTTTATAATTAAAAATATTGACTGACAAACATCAAAATAATTTAGCTATCTTAACATAGCAATGAGAGATTTATCAGACATTCCGTATACAAAGGTCAGGTCGAAAGTTCTCCATGGAACTGGCTTATGCAACGCTAAGTAAAAGTGGCGTTTACTGTTTCCGAATTGTTTTAAACGCTTTTGCTATATTCACGTATCTGTTGTATGCGGAAGAATAAATGGACTAATATTAAGAGTATTCTTATTGTATAACTATCAAGTAACTATACTATATGTACATTCATATTCCTTTTATTATAAGCTTCCGTCTGACTTATTGGCTACTATTATATGATTTACTATTCCTGAGTTATTCCCAATTTATTAGTTACAGTTCCTCACAACCACAGCCACTTTTTTTGCCTGATCTTGTATGATTGTTATTTCCTATCGTATGATATGATGCGGTCTTGTCTGTTTGTATATAAACCCAGTACGTCTGAAATATATGGTTCGTCTAACGGAGGCTGATATTGGTGTTCTGGACTGAACCGGCTGGGTCAGGAGAGAAGCTACTATCTCACAGGACCATTAAGAACTCTAGGCTGTTCGTATAGGTTTATGTGTCATTGGTCCGTTTAGTAATTCGGTGTTTCCTAATTGCGGATTGTATCACATGGTATATTAACAAGGCCATACAGCCATAACAGTATCCACTATCCGTTAAATGTCTAGTGATCTCACTTATGCTTATGTGTGTCAGGAAGGACTGGGGCGGTAGCCATAGTCTGAATGATATGTATGTAATGTGTAAGAGACAGTCTGTCGTAGCAAATATGTTTGTAAGGGAGTGGTGAACACACCAATATGTATGCAATAGGGTGCATAGGATAGAAACTGTGTGTTACCGACGTGCATGTAGCGTATATTTGCTCACAGAGTAGGTATACCTGTATGTATGCATGCATACCAAGGAACACTCGGATGAAAGTTCATGTGTTACTTAGTATGCATGTAGACTATACCTATCCAGGGTAAGTAAAAACTTCAAAAAATCCTTTACTTGCTCTCCATGTCACGATACGTACATACAAGCAAAGACCTGCGGGTCCGCGGTTCTCCACAAAATCACATCCATGCAGTGGGTTTATTAGCCTTGAGAACACAGAATCCATTCCAGGAGGGCCTACAGGCCTCCTCAGAAAAGACTTTGCCAAGCAATCTGACTGGAACACCACCAGTCGCACTTGCGAACACTTTACTTCCTTCCAGACATTTTTCCCTACTTCGTAATAAATTTCTTTAGATATCCATTTTAAAAAGATACTCATGAATGTATGCTATTTCTTCCTGTATTTTATGGCTGAACACAATCTTCTACCCCTGTTAAATAAGGTTTTAACTAAACAACTTTTGCAACTAACAGGATAAAAACCATTACAACTGAAGTTACTGTTCCGTCCATATTTCTTTTCTTGTAAGAATTAAGAAAGATTAATTTAATTCACCCATGCGTTTTTACATTCAATTTATCTCGAAAGTACAAGTTTAAAATTATAATCGATTTCATTGGAATAGATACAATATTTATCTTGGTGTAAATTGTTAACATCACATTACCCCCTTTTTGTAGTTGATTTGTACCTTCTAAATACTTTTACGGTTTGTTTGTTAGCGATCAATGCTAAATAGGAATTAGTTACGTTTCTTTTACATCATAATAAAGTACATTCTATTTTTCTTTTCACAATTTAGACAGCTTACGACTTAGTCACACCAGGACCAGCTTTACGTAGTCGACGATTATATTTAAGACAACCAGCTGATATACGCGAAGGATTTGGTAATGCTGTAAATGTATTGACACGAGGATTTCAAATGGTAGCAGAAGATTTGTGTGGTGCTACTGCATTACCATCAGAGGTTGAAATTGGATATAAAGGTCCAGTGGGGATGGTTGGTGATGTGTTACGTCAAATACCACCAACTATGGTTACACCCATAGTGGCCAGCTGTGAAGTAAGCGCAACAAACTGAACGATTACATTTGGTTTATTTTTCTTTTCGTGCTTTGAGTTTTATACTGCTGTTTGTATGATTCACCGAAATGTTCATTGCTGGATGCGTAGAAGTTCTGCATGTTTTCAAGATTTCCCAGTATGACCTTTTCACTAGTGCTTTTCAATCACCCTTTTGAAATACTGTCTTTGACGCACCCCACCCCAATACCTACAGTTAAATCCAAATAACCAGATTTTTTTAAGGAAGTTTGAAACGGTTGGTCAATCAGACGAACCTACGCTACTAGTTGAAAGTATGGCTTCACTTTCTAAAGGACATGTACCTACGTTTCTGAGACAGCGGTGGACCTATAATCGAGTCGCTTAATCAGTAAAAGGCTTCCTGCTCATTCGATTTTTCACTCAAGCAGCTGATCGGGCTCTCATTATAGAAAGCTTTTATATGAGTATCGAACTCGTACGACCGCACAACATAAGCTATAAATTAAATTTGGTTATTTTATCCAGATGATCAATTGTATCGTAGTGAAAACAACTCTTCTTTCTTCAGGATGATAAAAGTATCGAATAGAGCTAGAACCTGGCAGGCTGAGAATTACTTCTAGTTTTCTGGTTACCACCTGTACAACAGTTTTATATAATGAGAATCATTAAGTTCTGTAATCTGTTACCGTAAATCTTATCACTAAGTACTTTTTGTCCATATAATTGTTTAGTGTCATTCAAATATTGTAATGACATTGTCATTATCGCTTTTTCTTACCTTTACAGGTAACAGCAAATATTCTCGGGGGTTTACGTAACCAACTTAGACCTGAAGCTAAAGTTGAGGATGAACAAAAGTGGAAGAATACTTATGGTTTATAAAAAAAGAATGTAACAAATGACAAAAGGTAGATTTATTTATTCAGCTTGCACATAAGCACATTAAAAAGTGTGTAAATTATGAAAAGTGAGAACTTGTTAATTTCAAAGCAATTATTTGCCTTTCTCCTGTTATGGTGCACTTCTAAACCGTTTTTTCGCCCATTAATTAACTTGGGATGAATATTCAACTATTTAACTGATATGTCTTTCGTTATTTTCTCATTTATTTTTAATCCTCAGCCGATTATTTATGAGAATACATTGGATGTAAATTTTGAGGACTTGAATAAAACCTCTATTTTTCTCTATTGCTCTCTCTCTTCGTTACTATTTTCACTCTGCAGTGTTGTTGCCGCTGTTATTATTGTTATCAATTCCATTCAGTTTCACTTTTATTTTCTATTCTTCAGCTTAATTTGTTCTCCCTTTAAATTACGCTTTCAATGATATGGTTTTATTTATTCAGCAAACAATAAAAACAAAGGCCAGATTGAGTATCTAGTAGGTTGTGTACAATTATCAAGCTTGTTAATGATAATGAACAACAGTTTCTTTCCTGTGCATAAATTTTCTAGATATTTCAAATTTTTTATGTATTTATTTATCGACTGGGCGACAATAGGATTGTAAATCAATAATTTCGGCTATTAACTGAGAAAAAACGAAACATAATATTAAGTTGTATACACCAAATAACCTAGGTATCTCATAGGATTACTGGGATTATTGTCTAGTATACTAATTTATCCATCCTTGGTAGAGTCCTCTATTTGAATATGGTATTCATAAGAAAGAGTTTGTGGTTAGGAACTCCTCGATGATTGTACTCTGTACCACTGTTGCAGTAGCACAATTAAGGACTTTTTGGTTTTGAAATAACGAAAACAAACCATTGAAGCAGTCAACAAAATCGAAACTTTTCAGTGAAAACTTTATTTTCGATAATATCACTCACTGAGGTTGTACAATGATACTTATGGTTATTTTTTACATGCATAATAGACTCGTGTCCGTCCATATTTTCATTTTCCTTATGATCTGGTGGATAATCTTTTACATCTCGTTTCTATATGTTATCTCATTATTAATACCATTTGACTGATCACGTAGCTTGAAATTCTAACCGACTTTCAGTGGCTCTGTTAATGACACATTAAGCTCTTTATTCATATTACAGCCCACTATATATAAAAAAAGTAATTTTAAATACGGTTTTATCTTGGAAATGAGATATTCGAAAAAAAAGTTTTCTACGCTATGACATCTTCACTTTATGCATTATTAACAAGTTCTTATATGATAAATAATGATATCCATACCTCTTCGACTTTACGGTTAGTTTGCATATGTTGAATGTTACTGTCTGACTCCAAGTCCAACGTCTGGACCCCCTCCATTATTTCAGTTTTAGCAACCCGGTAGTACCACTAACTAGTCCTCTAGTAAACTATGTGACTCAAAGCTGGTCACATAAACCTTTACATGGCAAATGAGATTTTTAACTGCGGTTTTTAAATAAACTAGCTGACGGACGTGTACAAAAGACGCAGCGTATTAGGAAACAGCCAAATGTGTCTTAACAAAAGATAGTAAACAACTGCAGCCGAATAAGTAAAACAAACAAAAAAATAAACCATATCTATTCCAAGTAAAAAAATTTTCACTGAAAGCAAACAGGTGAAGAATAATGAAGCACAGCCAAAATTATAATCCATCTTGAAGAATTGCATAATAATAAAATGTCAGAATATTTCATACAAATTTCATCTTAATAGATTACAATTTTAGTTGAACCAGTTCAACTCGAACAGCTTTTTTGTATTCTTCCAAGCCACCTGGTAATGAATGCACACGACTTCCTTTAGCACTGTCAACAGGACTTAAGCCCATGCGTGTACACACCCATACTTCATTACATACAGCTTGAATTAAACGTTCGTCATGTGAAACAAGTACAACTCCACCGGGAAAATTAACCAAAGCATCAGATAAGCCTGCAATCGTTTCCACATCTAGATGATTTGTCGGTTCATCGAGAACAAGCAAATTTGGACTAAAAATTGAAAGGACAGAAAATGAACTCCTTAGGTATGTCCTTTTGAATAACAAGAAATACACCAATATTCTACATAAGTAAATCCAAATGTACAAACAAGACTACGTTCACCTAGTTAGTGGTTAACTGTACATGCAGGACAACCACATGATATCAGAATATTCGTGACCGATAAACCCATCAAATTAGTTAGCAAATGTATGCATCGTTCAAAGTCGCAACAACAGTTGATTTTTTTATTCCCCAGCTAGTTAGTTAAAGATCAGTGGGAAGTAATCCATTTCAACGTTTTTAATTTTATTTGCATAGGACGTTCTTCCTACAAAACATTACTGCTTCAAACTAGCCAATTTCATCAAGGCAAGCCGTACATGTATTATATTATTATTATTTTGTCTATGCACTTTAATAGACTACAGTTATTGTTGAGTAGTTTAAATTTTTTGTTTCTAACCAATATGTACCCCTGCTAAAATTCAAACAATACTACTAATAGACTTGATACAATAGATGTTGCGCATCATTGTTAAGTATGTTGGTTTGCTTGTGTTTATAATTTTGATCACTGGTTCAAATTCATATCTAATAAGTTTTCTAATCACTGCTAGTTGGATTGTTACGATTGATAACGATAATAGCAGTAAACTTCTCACCTAACTTCAGAGTTTCATTACCTCCGATGAACAGATTATCTAATATTTTCTCAAATACTGTTCTTTATACATCGATTCACCTTTATTTGAGGCATTTTTTCGACTTGTTTTACTGATTGTTCTTAGCCTTTATGAACTTGAGAAGTACGACAATTTAAAGTAAAGCCCTTTTGTGCAAGATTTGGTGTTTTCGTATTTCTCTTTCCTAGGCACAAAATGCAGTGGTCTGCTGTGTTACACTGTACAGTTGTAATACAATCACTGAAAGTGAATCAAGTAATTACGCATGTACTCACTAGAAACGACTAAGGAGAATGTTGCTACGGTCATTGTGATAGATACTAGTACTTAGTAAAAATTTCACATGAGCTGTATAAAGGTAGAATAACGAATAGAAGATTTAGAAACTGTGTGGGGCAGTTTAACATAGTACAATCGATTAGTGAGTCATTATAATATCATTTAATGGGATTACCAAAATAAAATGACTGTCACTAATTGGCGTAAAATTTACCTGGACATACACATAGCAACAAATGCAACTCTTGATTTTTGTCCTCCTGACAAACTACCGATTGGTTGAAGAGCAAGCATTTCCGTTATATTGAAATTCGCCAACTGAGAACGATAAACTTGTTCAGTCTGGTTTGGGAACTTCCTCATCAAAAATTCTAAACTGCTTAATTTTAAATCCAGCTGGTCAACATGATGTTGGCTAAAGTAGCCAATACGTAAACTGCGATGTGCGTGGCGTAATCCTGAAGTCGGTTCTAACTCACCTAGAAGAAGCCGAAGTAATGTCGTTTTACCTGCACCATTTTCACCAACCTGAATAAGAAAACAGTTGACAAAAATTAATAATTCACCAAATGAACTAGCAATACAAATTGAAGTACAATAAGACCTAAGAAATCCATTAGTAATTCAAAAGGAAAATTCTAGAAGATGAAAACAAGTTAAGTGTGTGTCGTTTAGGAATGAAATTAAAACCCATAATACTAGTCGATATTTGCTCAGTGAATTTCAACCAGTAGTCTGCACTCACTTTGTCATTAACTGTTAGTAGTCAACAAGTCCATGTATTTGAGCGGTTGGGTGAGTATTCGCAGTAGCAGGTCAGATAAAAATCAATCTACGCACAGTGAAAGCCAGAGTGGATTAAGTTAATCTGGGTCATCTTTGGTACCATCATTATATTGGTTCAACTGTAAAACGTCCGGTGTACAAGACATTGGTGACAGCAGCTTTTTGCATGCCTGCAAAGCTTAGTCTTTGCAGGTTGATGTTGGGCGACCTCGTGTAGGAACATTGTTGTCTTCGGAGGATTGCTGACATTTAGTGTTAGTAATGCGGAGATTCGGAAATGTGTGTTAGGGCACAGTGACGATAATTCGATTGGTATCGCAATCTTGAAACACCAACCTCAGTAGTTCGAATACATGTTATAAGTATCATCCCAGCAGTTTTCGCATCGTACGTTATTTGCCAACTCTCAGGCTGACTGAAAAAAGTGGAGAGATGGTCGGTTTATAGCAAGGTACTGCGGTATTAAAGAAAACCTTAAAAAACTGGCATCGATCAATCCATCAACACTATTTGAGATTCTAGAGATGGTGTAACTCAATGGTTCAAGACGTTATCAGACATGCCTTGGCTCACAATAGAAGCCAGTGGCAACCCTGATTTAGTTTTCTGTCATATTCTGCATAAATGTCAGGCAAATTTTCTTAACTGAAAGAAGTCTTTGACTGCTATATTTTTAATAGAACTGTCTTATCATATACTACTCTTGTCCATCTATTGGTTGACTTTATTGGTATTTTTTCCTTTATTTCTTTATTGTATCATTTCTTTTATGTGGCACATTTTCGGAATTCTATAGCACCAAAATTTATACACTTCAAATAAATAAATACATTTAACCACAGGCCTTCAGGTTTAAACCCCGCTTCACCTAGTTCAGTGGTTTCGTGCAACCAGATGAAATCAATAGTTGAGCGTGCCGACCGCTTCATTTATCTTGGGAGTCTCATCAGCCTTGTGGTCTGGTGTGTGACGAAATCTTAGCACAGATACAGAAGATTCGTTTAGCTTTTGCCAACTTGCGTCATTTATGGCGTAGGCGAGATATCCGTCTAGCAACCAAAGGATAGGTTTACTGCGCAACAGTTCGTTTCGTCCTACTTTATGACTGTGAAACATGGCCGGTAAGAGTTGAGGATATCCGTAGGCTACTAGTATTCCATCATAGGTGTCTTCGAAGCATTGCTCGTATATCCTGGGACCACCGATTAAGTAATGCAGTTGTTAGGAAACGGGTACTAGGTAAGGACGGCAAATCGATTGATGAAGTAGTGGAACTTCATCAGTTGAGATGGCTGGGACATGTTACGTATGCCCGACTGCCCCGACATGGGATGTTTCATGGTGTAGGAGCAGGTTGGAAGAAAGCTAGGGGCGGCCAGACCAAAACATGGCACAAATCCATGAATTTACTGTCAAGTGGACTGAGCCATGTTGGTAGGTGTAGACTACCTGGTTGAGATTCGCGAGATGATAGCAATCGATGGTTAGAGACCCTGAATGACATGGCTCAAAATCGTCTACAATGGCGAGGGTGCATCCACTCTTTGTGTTCTGCCACATTCTAATCTTCTGAATTCTTCATGTCTCTATCTTTTTTCTCTTTCCAAATTTATTTCACTGGATTATACTCCTTCAATAACATCTTCAAACCCTAATCTTTCCGACTACTGCTTATACTCTTACTACTTCTACTATTATGGGATTTGAATCGACAACTGCATCTCTGTGCTAATGTGGTATAGCAACTCAAACTGATGCACGTACGTACGAAGTTCTACGTTGTGACTGACTGAAACTGGATAAATGAATTATATCCATTCATTGAAAAACTTATTAGGAAGTTTATAAATTAACGAACTGACATTCAAAAGATAATATTTACAGTTTTTAATCAATGAAGCTCGATGTGACTTACCTGATATGAAAAGTGAATATTTTAAACAAAGGACATAGTCTGAAAAATAACTTACAATGCTGATTCGTGAATCTGGTGAAATGCTCAAGTTGACATGATTTAAAATTGGTTTGTCCAGTACATAATGAAAACAGACTTCATCAAGTTGTAACAAAGGAGGAGAAAGTTTCTCACAATCTGGCAGTCGAATCACAACTTTTAATTCTTTTTCAGGAGGAATTAATGGTGGCAACTTTTCTAAATGCTTAATTCTACTTTGTACGAGGGATGCACGTTTTGCATTGTAACGAAATTTATCTATAAATTGCTAATATAAATAATTAAAATTACAATATAAGTGAATATCATTAGTCAAATGAAATAGGATTTATCAGCTAAATAATCAATCAACAAGTAGGTCTATTAACGCTCTCTAACCAAAGCATACCTTAGACTGTGAAAGGATTTTTAGAGTATAGTCAAGCAGCATACCCAACTATAACCTGAGGGTGAGAGTTACATTATGAGATTATTAGGTTTCTTCATAATATCTACAGTAGGGATAAAACTTAAATATAACATTCTGGGGACATTTTTCTCAACAAACAAACTTTATGACTCTGAAAAGCTGCAAACTGTGTCCCCACTTAGCTATCAGTAACAATCATTAAGCGTTTAAAATGATCAAGAGTATGAACTACTGAGGAAATTAGTAATTCACTTGCGTAAAGCAAGCAAATAAACCGAACAACAAGAACCATCAGAATAATCACAGTACACACTTCAGCTGTACACCATTCAGCTGAACATTTTGTCGGATATTGATAAATGATAATAAAATGTTGGAAAGATCATGACAAAATTGGAGATCGTAATTAACTACATACAACTAAACTTAACGAACGAAATTGAACATTAATAACTGAATGAAATATTGCTTTGAACTTGACCGTAGCTGCCATTTTGACAAGGTGGTCGGCTTCGCCTATCGTGATAACTCAACCGAGCTATACTGGTTGGAACACATGTTCCTTTAGGTCATACCATGTCAGACAGGTCGACTGGAGAACTGTAAGGCTAAAAGCAGTAATTTAAGGTCTGAAGTACTGCTGACTGTAGAGGGGTGTGACAGCAGTAAGGTGTTTCCCTCGGACAACCAGTATCCACAGTGATACTGCCTTCTCATAACGGAAGGAAGGGGTTAGAAAAGGTCGAACCTGAAAATTTCACACCTCACCTTACCCCGCAGGTTTCCGTCTCGAACAGTAAGGTCTTTTGAAGTGCGGAGCTAACACATCAAAAGCTCCCCACGAAAAGGCTGCGCATGACCAGCTTCAAACAGTTGTCCCCTGTGCTCTGCGATCACGTTCTCAGGTCATTAAGACCAACTCTATCCCGATTTCCTTTTCAGGTCCCTCAAGAAGAAATATCCTTCCACATCCACAGTGTGGGCAATCGAGAAGTGACAACCGCCCACATACCTCTATCAGTACTTGAGATCATCTTGTTGACGATCGAATCCCTCCATCATCTCTTAATAATCCCCCTATCCCCACGACTAACCCTTCTCACTTATCTTAATGCAACCTTCCAATACATATATGGTTGTAAGCAGCTGATGAAAAACCACGAAATATAATGAATCCATATTATTCTGCCTCAATTATTGCTCTAGCCTTTCATGATGATATAGTTTTGTTTGGGAAAGACGCCGACAAAATAAAGTCTTTTGACCACCTTAATCAACAATGTAGGCATTTTCGGGATATGGTTCTACTCCTCCAAATGAAAAATGAAATTTCAGAATTGGTTTGCGTCATTGGTTGAACAATTGATAGGGAATGAAGTAGTTAAACACATCGACCGCTTCACTTATCTTGAGAGTCTCATTAGTGCTGGTGGTCTGGTGTCTGACGACATCTCAGCACAGATTCAGAGGACTCGATTGGCTTTTGCCGACTTGCGTCACTTGTGGTGTAGGTGAGATATCCCTCTTCCAACCAAAAGGCAAGTTCACCATGCAGCAATTCGCTCCGTTCTACTTCATAGGTGTGAAACTAGGCCATTAAGAATAGAGGATATTCGTAGGTTACCAGTGTTCGACCATTTATTGATTTAAACACATAAACATTGATACATGGAGGTGCCTAACGTATTTGCGCCACACTCCATCATTCGATTTGTGTGAGAGCTGGAATACTGCCCGGGAGTGTCTTTGAAGCATAAATCGTGTATTTTGCGATCAGGGAGTGAGCGATGTCTAGGTTAGGAGTGGGTTGCTAGGCAAAGGTGACAAATCGATTGAAGAGGTAGCAAATCTTCATCAACTGAAGTGTTTGGAACATGTGTTACGTATGTCCAAGCACCACCTAACTTGACGGGAGATTTTGTGTGGTGCATGAATAGGCTGGAAGAAAGCTAGGGGTGGCCAGACCAAAACATGGCATCAGTCCATGAAGTTAGTGACAATTTGACTTGGACATGTTAATAGGTGTAGACTACCTGGTTGGGGTCGGCTTGACTTTGAATGACATGGCTCAAAATCGTTTGAAATGAAACAGGTGAATTCGTTATTTGTCTTTCTCCAAACTCTGAGATTCTAAATTCCTCATAACCTTTATTCATTTTATTTCGCTAATTTATATTTTTTTCTCGAGTCATATTTTCGAAGCCTAATTTTTTCTATTACCACTGATATTATTACTACCTCTACTCTTCTGGGATTTGACTTGACAATTTCATTTCTCTGTGCTAATAGGGTATGGCAACTTGAACCGATATTCGTACGTACCAGGTTCTACTTTGTGATGATTGTCCACAAATGAAGGATATCTTCCTCGTCTTCTCACTTAGCCCTTGACATTCCAGTGGAAGAAGTTATATCTTGAGTGAAATTATTTATTAGATTCACCAAAGAATATTGATCTGATTCACAGTTATTTGTTGTTAGCGGGACATAAATTGGATTAAAGCATGTTTCATGCGTGATGGTGTTGCTGCGCGCTGATTGGCTAATTCTAAACCAACCAGCCCTGGTAAATTATTGGAGAAAAATCTAGAAGCTTCTTATGTATATACTAAAAATATATGAACCTTATTCAAACTAGTGATTGCTGTTCACTTACCATTGTTATTTTGAATACAATTTCGTTCCTGTTCAACGTGTTCTGATTTTGGGGTCTTGTCGAGAGTCATCGCATAAGAATACCAAGCAATAGGAATAGCCGGGTCGTTTATTAGCAAAATACAATTATAACATTTGTGTATAAGCGTATTTACAGTATTTTTTTAGAAATGAGGTGGTAAAATGGTGTAATAAAACAAACGAAATAACCAGAGTGTGTTAAACTTGAACTGATATACATACGTACAGGTTCTACGTTGTGACTGACTAGCTGACTAAACTCATTTTTACTGATTTATTGTGGTTTGCAGATTACCTAACTTAATGAGATAAAGTAATGTGACTTTACGAATTTACCAAATACATCAATATAAACTTGATTTCATATATTACACCATGAATTAAACAGTCCCGTATGAAAAACAAATGGGTTAACTTATTCGCTAAAAATACGTGAGATGGTAAGAAACAAACTATTTAGAAACATGGATTAATAGTTTTTAGTGATGACTTAACTCACCTGTATATGCTCTCGTTCAGCTTTCAATGACTCGTACTCCCTTTGTTGATTTAGCAATCTTTCAGAACGAGCTTGCTCAAAAGCATCATAATTGCCTCGGTATGCATCCAAACGCTTGCAATTCAAGTGAATTATATCAGTTGCGACTGTATTTAAAAAACTTCGATCGTGTGAGACAATCAAAAGGATGTTGGACGAGGACTATAAACAATCAAGTGAAAGTAAAATGAAAAATACAGTGAAATTAAGCCTCTACAAAAGCAAAATAGCCGATTCTAAACTTGCAGGTCACATTAGAAAAACCTGACCACATATTTATACTGCGTCATTGAGAATAGAGAATGTTCGCATCAAATATGTTTGCTTCCAAATACCCTGCTGATGCCGAGGGTGGCGAGAGTCAGCTCTCCCTCTTGAAACGCTCTTACATGGCCACGCGTATACAGCCACTGTCAGGGAAGTCTTACTCACTGCCTTCTATTACTATTATTATTATTTAAACGCATAAGCATTGGTACAAGGAGGCACCAAATACATATGTGCCACACAAATCATTCGATTTGTGTGAGGGCTGGAATACTCCCCGGGTACCCAAACAGAAGCAGGTGGTTTTCTTAGGGGGCCACACTTATTTATTTATTTAAACACATAAATAGTGGTACAAAGGGGCACCAGATATATATGCGCCACACAAATCTCTTTCGTTTTGTGTGAAGGCTGTCTAATACTGCCCAGGGGGCCACACCCGGAGCCTTCAACCTAAAGATCTGATCCACAAAGCAGTAGGACAACGTAAAGGGATGCAGTCCCATGGCGGCCGGTGACCAACAAAAGGTTCATACGTCATTTGTTTCCTTAGGATCCTAGAGCCGATGTGCACCATTGGTTTGGAACCAGGGTTTTCCAACTCCCCTACGTGGATCCTCCATGTCCACCAACCCGGTTAAAGCGCCGGACATTTGCTTTTCGTTCTCTCGATTTCGTAAACAACACCCCCGCCACAAGGTGCCTTCTCGCCGCGGGGGTGTTGCTCCACTGCCTTGTGGATTAGACCTCTAGGTCAAAGGATCGGGGAGTGGCCTCCTAAGAAAACCACCTGCTTCGGTCTGGATACCCGGGGAGTATTTCAGCCCTCACACATATCGAATGATTTGTGTGGCGCATATATACATGGTGCTTTCTCGTACCAGTGTTTATGTGTTTAAATAAATAAAATAACCACCAAACATTTAAGTGATGTAATGAAATAGACGGATAACTTAAAAGGTTTGATAAGATTGGGATAAAAATTGATGAATAGTAAATAACAGGATGAACTACAACGATAGTGTTGAGGTTACTGTCTTGAAAACACAATAGTACAGCTGGAGATGAAGATAGCGCATACTCCTTGAAAAAAACTAATATAATTCATTACTTATCAACTTCAGGACTTAATGAAAAAAACAAGTAATCAGTCCATGAAATAATTGTGCGTAATAAAAATCACAGCTGGAATATATATTTTTCAATCCAAGTTTACATAATTTTTATCAACACAATGAGATTAACAAAATGAAAAAATATCTTTTGATAGAGCAATAAAATATGTAAATTATGAGATAACATTAAGCCAAAAATTTAGGAGATAAATAATGAATGCATCGGTATTTGTTGATGCATTATGATTCTCTTGATACGATCTTAAGTTTGTTCAACTCGGTGACTTTAGATTATATTAAACGGCTTGAAATAGAAACCAGTGAAGATCCTCCCTATGTGTTCTATTGTTCTATTCCCCATAAATAAAGATCCACCTCCCATAATTGAAAATATTTCTTTCATTTATTGAACTGAACTTTTTAAAACATTTAGTTTTCTTCTTTATAACACAATTCTTTAACTATTTCTTTAAAACGGTCGTTTTGCATTGTATAGTCCATTATTTTGTCGCCGATTGTACCGAACCTAAGTTCGAATGGAACAGACGTCTTTGGGTCTTTGAACTTAAATCCGGTCTCCCACATGCTGATGACAGTAGACATAATCTGCTCTGAACAACCGATCAACTTGCAGTCATATGAGAAACACATGTTGGGTAAAAACAATATCTGTAAATCAAGTAACACTAGCTACCTCTTCAATATTTGCAAAAAATCTTATGATATTCGCAGTATAAGTCCCTTAATTACCTTTTACCCAATGGGTTACCAAGTAAGGCAGCTGGACGTTTGTAACATATTCCCCGACTAACATCTGTCTAATTAGCTAAAAAAGGACAGCCAAACCGGAAGACGAAGTTATTAACTATCGGACTTAGTAATGTATAGAATGTACTGTATTTATTGGTTAGAAACCTTAAGTGACACGATTTGAAACTAGTCGCTGTACAATAGATTCATTCATTATTTATCACCCTTTAAACCTTGATTTTTAATATCATTTCATAATCCGTTAAAGCGAATTTAAAAAGTAAACTAAATACTGAAAAACTTTACCTGCAAATAGTCTTCTAACCAAATTATTGCGCGCATATCAAGCATATTGGTAGGTTCATCCAGCAAAAGTAGGTCTGGTTTTGCAAAAAGTGCTTGTGCTAAAGCTAAACGCATACGCCATCCGCCGGAAAATTCTTTTGTAGGCTTACTCTATAAAATAATATGAGATACCTTTACCATTAAACAAATATTATAAACATTTACCAAATAATTTATAAATTTCGACCACAACAAAAACTTTTTGAACCCTTGGTCAGCATAGTTCTCAGCACCCTAAACTTTATTATAATTCAATACCGGGAAATCAGATAATTCCAAGGCATTAATTAGGATTTACGGATCAGATCTTTATTTGTACCAAATCCTGAGATATCCTCATTTTAGTCTTAAGGTGGGAATCAGCCACCACGGCAAACAGCTTGTTGAAATGTAGACTACACATTATTCATAGTTATGATAGCTAGTTATTATAACTGAGTAGTAACACCATCAAATAATTATAATGGTACTTGGAAATCATGTACGGGTTTATATATGAATTTTTTTCTGAATTTCAACCTGCTTCCTGTGTTGAAAAAATTGATTCAAGCCTTTACTGTTCTTATCATAACTAGTACTTTCGTACTTTCGACTCGTAGATTTTACGTATTATATTTAGTTATATAATCTATTTCATTGTCATCATTAACTCAAACTGCCTCGATTCGTCTAATAGCTTTATTAGAGTAGAGCCTGATGAAGATCTGACTGAAAACAGTAATGTTCGCTTTTATGTCCTTTTGATGTAAAATTGAATAATGTGATACTAACAAACCTGCATTTCCTGACTGAAGCCAAGACCATGTAAAACGACAGCAGCTCGAGCTGGAGCCTTATCTGCTTCGATTGCATTCAAGCGAGAATAAATCTCTGCAACCCGAGATTCTATTGTGCTTGCGCTATTAGATAAACCTGGATCTGTGCCAGAACTCGTTTTCATTTCAGCCTGAAGGCGAGCCAATTCAATAAGAAGGGTATGTCTTTCTATATCAGCTTGAAGAACGCTTTCCAACGCAGGTGTGGAATCACCAACAACTTCTTGTTCTACATGTAGTACGCGGACACCAGGTGGTAAGCGCAAATCTCCCCTTAATGTTTTTGGTCAGAAATGTAAAAATTTAACTACCAATTGTAGTAAGTAGTTGTTAAAACTATGAAGATAATAAAAAGATATATATATATATATGACATACCATTTACCCCGGTATTAGAATCCAAACCCATAGGTAGCTATAATTCTCTTAGTACAGGAAAGGTGGTAAATATTTGCACTTTTTAAAAAACGATTATTCATCTACACAATTTCACAGGCTTTCTTCCAAAGTACGAGATAATATTCACAAAATGAAGTTTATCACCCGTAATAAACTATCAAAGGGATACCTACAGTCTATGTAAATCAATTTACAATTCTTACAGTGAGATGAAAAAAAGCAATTAATATAAGCTCATAGGAAGTACCTAAAAGAATGAGTTTATGTCCTGCAATTAAATTTAGATAGTTTCCCTAACAAACAGACGAGATCAAAGGTTGGGGAATGAGAACTAACCACTCGTAAAAATCAAAAATATGATAAGGAAAACGCTAACTTTTTTATCGATAAACACTACCAATATATTCTAATTAATGTTTCATACATTAGCAAATAACAAAAGAAGCATATTAAAAATGTCATCACTAAAAATTGTCCAAATACATATGACCTATGGTTTTTCAAATGAAATGATGGTATTTTCTAATTAGCTTCCCGAAACACAGATTGATGTTTCTGGTAGACAACTAATAACTTCATTTTCCCTTTAATGTAGTCCCGTCTAACTGGAAATATTAAGCGATTATTGACCAACAGCTTAATTAAATCAACCACAAAGATGACAGATGCACATGTCACGTACAAATACACTTAGGACACGTGTAAACAGAGCGATATTAAAACAAACAAACCAATAAGCACATAACAGCACCATAAACGGATTCGTATGAAGTAAATTGCCGAAAAGTAAACTAAATAAGTAATTCTTAGAGAATTTGGAGTACCAGAATACATGTAAACTACTGTCACTTGTGAAAGTGATGAAATCAAAATAGTGCGTGCGCAGTACAAGAAGCCACTTTTATTTTTCAAAAATGGGATTGTTATTGATCTTTAGATCGATTCAAAACGGCACAAGGACTATGTAGAGATAAGTAGGTTTGAGAATAACTTCGTTCCGAGCCCTACTGGACTTAGTGTCGGTCTCCTAACGTGGTTAAAGAAAGAGGGTCGGTCACAGAGATAACAACCCCAGCTGGAAAATCGCTAACTGGAGAAAACCAATAGGTCTGTAGATGAATTTTTTATCATAACAAAATAATCTTGGAAACAAAATATCATCAAAACAAGGATACGAACTGAGCATCAATCTATATCACGGAAATAGATAACAGAATAAAACGTGTAATCTGGAGAACTCGTAGAACAGAAACAATCTACCTATTCATCTTTTTATATCTCAAAACAGTATTTTCTTTTTTTTTTAATGAAGTGACTCGCCACTATCTAGTTTTACTCAGCATTAATATGTCAACTTAAAGTAAGCTACTAAATTTGAATTGACGCTTCAGCCTTTTTGATTACTACAAGGACTGAAGTAAAATTGACATCTTTATAATGACAACAATTGAACTTGATTTCACCATAAATTTGAACGTTGTGAATTGATGAAATTCAAATCCAAAACATAACACATAAACTACTTTGGAAAAGTGAGGGAAAACTAACACCTACTTGGCTAACGATCGAAGCAAAGTTGTTTTACCGAAACCATTTCGTCCCACCAGACCATACCTCTTACCATACGTGAGAGACAGATTGGCACCTTGTAAGAGAACTCTGAAAATAAATATGAAAAATAGAATAACCTTGCGAAAAGACAGGAGGAACGTAAAAACAAGTAGTATGCATGATTGTGAAAATCTAAGTTTGCCTTGTTCTTTTAACGTATAGTATAAGTTACCATGATCCAAGAACTGCTGCATCCAATAGTTAACTGCACTATGGACCTATTATGATTCAACTTACCTACAGAAAAAATCCCAAAGTAAAGAGAAATTATTAAATAACTCGCCTACCAAGTACTGATCTATGTACTCAACTTTAAGCCACACCGTTTTTTGTGACAACCGGTGTTAGCTGGTTGTCTAACTTGACGTAGATGATGCTGGGTACCAACTGGTGACATATTAGTTGAAAGCTGAGTGATTAAACGATTAATGTATCATTTCACAGCGAAACTAAGTACGTTAGCCAAACCAGGAGAATTTTTGACTTGAATATAGCAGCAAAACTGCGAATATTTATTTGTCAATCCCACCACGGTGACAATCATTTAGAAGAGAACCGTAAACTATTGGTTTGTTAGTTACAATGGAATTATTTCATCCAACTGATCCTCTTGACAGATTTGAACGATGAAGGGAGGAATTATTTCCTAATGTGCTAAAATGCTCTGCTTTACTTTAAACTATGGATTTTGTCAATATACCCCCGAATACGGGTCATATTTGAGGGATTCGGATCAGAAAATACAAGGATCATCAATCCATATAAAGTATTATACGCCGGAAATATTTAACGATGACCATTATGTAACACGATTGACCAGGAAGTATCTATCTCCCTATATGGTTTAGACCAATAATTAATGGCTTCAGTGACTGATTTTATGATTCAACTTCCCTCTACGGTAATCAGTATGGTACACCAAACGGTCATATAAAAACATCCGTTAAACGTTTTCTCCTGGGAAAGACTATTCCCAGAAGTTATAGAGTTGAGATACATACATTCGCCGTTCGTATACCTGACTCAATGAAGGTCTTAGACTTTTTACAACCCAGAAACAATAAACTGAACGAATAGGTTTCGGATAGCCTGTGTATTACAAAATAAATGGATGTCCACTACATTTTAGTAGGATTATAATGACACATCTACATTGTGACCACTACTGTCCTTTAGAAAATCCACTGAAGTTTTGATGTAAAAGCTAAAGTTAGAGGGTAAGATAATAGTCCTTGTAGATGTTGGTTAAGGAACAAATTTATCAATGACATTTTTGTGCAGGCTTAAAAAGATCGGTTCAGTTACAGGCCGCGTGAGAAGCCACTAATATCAAAAATTAATTCACATGATGGTCCGTGAAACATACAACAAAGTTCAAGTATTAGGGTTAAAACATGAAGGTTCTTAACCGAGTATAAAACAGAATATAAAAAAAAGAATTAGTTTACGTCGAAACGGTATAATAAGGTTAACTAACGTAAAGTAAAATGAAGTAGTGACAAAAAACATGAGAATAAGCAAATGCGCAATATGAACATCTACAGTTCCAGTACCAAAAATGCAAAACTAGGGTGTGGTGGGACCTTAGTGGGGTTAGCAAATTTTGACCCTGAAAATGCACACTTCGCCTTATACCACGGATATCCGTCTCCGGCGGTAAGATCCCAACAAGTACGGAGCTAACACAGAAATTACTCACAAAAAAGTCGTATGTGACCGACATCAAGCAGTTGTCCCTTGGGCACTGCGGTCACGTTCTCAGGTCACTAAGACCAACTCTAATCCAATTTCCTTTTTAGGCATCTCTAGAAGAACCTTTCCATGGTGTGGGCAAAAGGGAAATGATAACTGCTCTCATACCTATACCAGCACTCAAGATCACTGTATTCATAATCAATCTCCTTCAATTCCTATTATTCCTCCTACCTCGACTTTCAACATAAAACTTCCTCCTCAAGTGTCACCATAGCCAACGATTCTAGTGCGCAAAACACTGTCCCAGGTCTACTAAAACCTCTCACCAAACTACACATTGGGGTCTTCAACGTACACACCCTTCCTCCTTGGCTAAAACCCTAGATTTTCGTACGGTTGACATATGCTGTGTCTCCGAAACACACATACAGGGTCCTAGTGTGGTCATTCACTTGACCTCTCCTCGCCAAAATTGGGAGCCGACGAGATACACCCTCCGTGTATATGGCGCATATATATTTGGTGCCCCCTTGTACCAATATTTATGTTTAAATAAGTAAATAAATGGCTAGTTCTCGTGGACCTGCAGGTATATGCATAGCACTTAGTACGAGAGCAGAATGAGCACTATTAGAGTGGGTCCCCGTTAACGGTCGTCTATGTGCTGTTCGACTAAACGGCTCCGTAAGAACTCGGAAGGATAGGGACACATGTCGTTGCCTTTTCGTCGTTCCTGCCTACCCTCCCACTAACTGCATCCCGGATGAAGTGAAAGATGACGTTCACAGGAAGCTCTCTGAACTTCTTCATAAAGCTAAACGCTTAGATAAAGTACTCGTAGCAAGTGACTTTAACGCCCAAGTAGATAGCTTAAACCAAACAGAAAGACATTTAGGTGGGTATTTTAGTACCTCAAATCAGCGAACAGATGATGGTGATCGTCTGTTGCAACTGAGCTCAGGCAATCGTACATTTTTAGCAAACACTAATTTTAAGCAATAAGGAGAGACATCGTTAACATGGCGACCCCCTGCACCAAACCAAAGATGGACTCAAATAGACCATATTGCCAATAGCCATCGTTGGAGAGGCTCGATAGAAGACTGTATATATATATTGGCAAACTCAACAAATTCAAGACAGCCTTCAGCAACAGGTTCCAGGCCTTTCGTGGTCTACTCAATAGAGAGGGAACTACTATGGAGAATAACTGGAAGGGGATCAGGGAGCCAATCACTTCTGGGCCACTAGAAGCACCATCACAAGGAACGGATCACTGTTGGCACACTGGATAAGATTGAAGAAAGGAGAAACAAGAAGGCAGCAATCAATACCCGCCGAACAAGAGCAGAATAAGCCAAGGCACAAGCCGAATACACAGGAGTAAACAAGCAAGTGAAGAGGAGCATCAGAACCGACAAACGCAAATATGTGGAAGACTTAGCAATGACGGCGGAAAAGGCTGCGAGAGAAGGAAACATGAGACAATTGTATGATACAACAAAGAAACTCACTGGGAATTACCATAAACCAGAACGACCAGTGAAAAACAAGGAAGGCAAGGTAGTCACCAACATTGAAGAACAACGAAACAGGTAGGTAGAACACTTCAAAGAACTCTTGAATCGACCAGCTCCACTGAACCCACCCAACATCGAAGTAGCACCTACATACGTCCCAATCGTTGTTGGCCAACCAACAATTGAAGAGATCAGCATGGCCATCAGGCAAATCAAGAGCAGCAAAACAGCAGGACCAGACAACATTACAGCAGAGGCATGGAAAGCAGATGTAGCAGCAACTGGAAAGATACTCCACATTCTCTTCAGTAAGATTGGGGATGAAGAACAAGTACCAAAAGACTGGAAAGAAGGACACCTGATCAAAATACCAAAGAAAGGCGATCTCACCAAGTGTGATAACTACAGGAGCATCACTCTTCTCTCAATACCAGGAAAAGTCTTCAACAGGGTGTTGTTAAACAGAATGAAGGACTCCGTAGACGCCCAACTTCGAGATCAATAGGCTGGATTCCGTAAGGATCGATCGTGAACAGACCAAATCGCAACTCTACAGATCATTGTGGAACAATCAATTGAATGGAATTCACCACACTACATCAACTTTGTTGACTGCGAGAAAGCATTTGATAGCGTGGACAGGACAACACTATGGAGGCTTCATCGACGCTACGGTGAGCCTGAGAAGATAGTCAACATTATACGGAATTTTTATGATGCAGTAAACTGCAAAATCACGCGTGGAGGACAACTCACAAACTCTTTCAAAGTAAAGACCGGTGTTAGGCAAGGTTGCTTACTCTCACCCTTTCTTTTTCTCCTGCTGATCCACTGGATCATGAAGACGTCAACATATGGAGGGAAGCACGAGGTACAGTGGACAGCTAGGATCCAGATGGACGATCTAGACCTCGCAGATGATCTGGCTCTTTCATCACACACGCAACAACAAATGCAGGAGAAGACAACCAGTGTAGCAACAGTAGGTCTCATATACACAAAGGGTAAAGCAAGATTCTCCGTTACAATACAGCATGCACCAATCGAAGGTGTGAAGACGCAAATCGGCAAAGCAAGGGCAACATATTTACAACTAAAGAACATCTGGAACTCACAACAATTGTCAACCAACACCAAAGTCAGAATTTTTAATACAAGTATCGAGAAAGTTCTACTGTATGGCGCGGAAACCCGCAGAACTACGAAAGCCATCATCCAGAAGTTGCATGTGTTTATTAGCAGTTGTCTACGCTAAATACTTCGGATCCCATGGCCAGACACTATCAGCAACAAGCTACTGTGGGAGACAACAAACCAGATTCCGGCGGAGGGAGAAATAAGGAAGAAGGGCTGGAAGTGGATAGAACACACATTGGAGAAGTCACCCAAGTGCGTCGCAAGACAAGCCTTCACATGGAATCCTGAAGGTCAAAGGAGAAGAGGAAGACCAAAAAACACATTACGCCGAGAAACGGAGACAGACATGAGAAGAATGTACAAAAACTGGATAGAAATAGAAATGAAGGCCCAGGACAGAGTGGGTTGGTTGGAGAATGTTGGTCAGCGGCCTATGCTCCATTGGGAGTAACAGGCGTAAGTAAGTATGAATTCGGTGTTCATGATGTTGTGCTAATGAGGTATGGCAACTTGGACCGATGCATATATGTGCTTGGTCCTATGTTGTAGGTGACTGACTCAATTGCTGACCAATCTATTTGTGCACACTGATGACTGAGTTGGCAGCAATCAGAAGGCCACAGGAATACTTTAACCGTTCCAATATGATTGCAGTTCTAGTTGTGCGTACTTTTACTGCTCCGTGAGTTTTTATTTTTGCTGATAAACATTAACGTTCATCACTCCCAAGTTAAACAGATAATTTCGATGACTGTTTTCTATGCATAAATACATAAATATAAGGCTTTTATATTAAAAATTCTTCTGAAAATATACCTGCTACCATAAGCAATGTCAAAATTTTCCAAACGAATATCCCCTACGTGAGATACTACATTTGAAAATGAGGCTAGTTCCCGTCGGTCAGCCTGTTGACTAACTGTAGCGCGTTCATTCTCCTTGACCTCGATGGCCTTCCTAAGGATTAATATTCAGTTACGAAGTATGACTAACCCTGAATTACCAGGTCTTCCGATAGTTGCTTTCTTCAGCTGCTTTTCTTTAATTTTAGCCTCAGCCTTTTCTAATTTTTTAGAATCAACGATAGTACTGTTTTGTTTCTTCATCATCCAGATACTAGAATTGTCAACCACTCTTTCACTGAATGTATCCAGTAAACTTGCCATCTGCACTGGAGCATCCAAAGTAATTTGTTTTTCAACAAATCCGTCAGACCTGTGCCAACAACGTTAAACTAAAACAACGTACGGTCTCATCAGTTGATAAATCTTTTTGCATAAAGTTTTTATTTCTTGGTCACTATTTTGACGGTGAAATCCATCTAAAACTCCGCCGATTGCGTCATGCACATCACCCTCAGAGTCAAAATGCTCGGCATTTTCAGTGAGAATACCTAAAGTAATCAGTGACAAATGAAATGCTTTTTACTTTCTATGTAGCTAGAGATATCGTCATCCAAACTAGGAAAAGTCTCTTTAAACAAAGAAACAGCTACAGATATCGCTCCAGACTCCATGGAGTGACGCACTAGTCAAATTTTGCGCTGGACAACAGACTTTCTTGAGCCAACAATTCTTATCATGTCGTGATGTGCGAAGATAGATGATTTTGGAATACGTCGCTTATCTGTAGGTAATAATTACTACGCTTCATCGTCCGAGCAGATAATTTTTACATCTCCGTGACGTTGATTTGTCAATGTTTTCATATGAAACGTGTAATTTAGTTTTAACTGTCAATAGAAACTTGCCAGAACATTGAAAGTACACCAATTCCTGAATATGCTCGATTTTGAGTAATTCAAATTGTCACCGCTCCACTTCGCAGAGGGCTACTGTCTTGAGACCCAATGGTATGCCTGATAAAATTGAGGGAGTCTGTGCCGACCTGACATTACCGAATGTCTACAGTAATGCCATGTTTTTGTAGTTGTTGGAAAACAAGATCCAGAAATTCTTTAGCTGGATTCGCAATCAAGCAGTCATCACACATACGTGTGCACAAACTTGAGACCCCTAAATACGCCATCGGCGAACCTATGAGAAGTTTGTGCAGCATTTCTTAAACCGAAAGCCGCACACTGAAATTCGTAAAGTCCAAAGAGTATGATGATATCTGCTTTAGGATTACCGTCTGCAGCCATAGGGGTTTGTTTATATGTTTTGATCAAGTCTATTTTCGGAGAGGCAGTCGCAAGTTTCGAGGTAGCAGTCAAGTCGATGTGGTTTTCGTATTAATTCGGAGGTAATCACCAGTTGGACGCCAATCATTGTTGTCCTTTTAGGGCCACTTACAAAGGAGATGCCCATGGGGTGTTTGATAGCCGGATTACTCCAAAATTTATCATATGATCGAGTTTGTTCTTGGCCAGCATTAACTTTTCGGGAGCTAGTTGGCCAGCTTTCGTGAATACAGGCGGTCCTGTAGTCGTGATGTGATAAGAAACATCACTGATTATACATGGTAGTTTTGACTGTGGTCTGTGAAGATGAAACGAGTCTGATAAGTTGAATTCAACGTAACACAAGTTATTGTCTTAATCCAAAGCTTCGTAATCTTAAGAATAATATTTATTTAGAAGGAAAAAAAAGAGAGAAAATAAATGAACACATAGTAAAAGGGTCCAACCATGATCATAACAGTGTAATGGATATAGACTTTTGAGATAAACGAATAATTTAAAAAAATAATAATAACAATAATAGTAACAATAATAATAAACCTTTACTGTACTCGGATAAATACATGTAGATTTATGTAACAGTATACAGAGTGAGACCGGATATTAGTATAAACATTAGTGCAATAATAATAATTTAGAATGATGCTATCATAGTCACAATTAATTGCAAAGGATAATCAAATATAAATTTCTATATGTTACATATATGTTGTGAAGATTAAAAAATAAAAATCTGAGAATTTATTTGTTTAAGTGTAACATAGGGTTTTTTGTTTTTAATTGTGGACTTTGGATGTTTAGGAATAAAATATGTTTAGAAGGACAAGAAAAGATGAAGAGAATGTCTTATGTGTCGAGACACCAATAATGATAATAATAACAGTAATAATTATAAATACGAACATAAGCAGACTTCATATATTAAGATGAATAAAAGTGAAATAGAATGGGCATGAAAAGTTTCAAAGGTTTCACTTTGCTTTTCAGTCAGTTAGATAGATGACGGACCTTTTTTGCATAAATCACTGTCAAATCATTGTTCATCTACGTTGACTAGGATCACATGGGGAGCTTCGATGAGTAAGGCTACGTTGCAGTGTGCAAAATAACCCGTTCAAAATTCCCAGAATCTTCTTAAAAGTATATTTTATATATTAAGAGACGAATTCATTTGAAAGAAAACATTTGATTCTGTTATAACTCTGAGTATGTCAAGTTTTGATAGTGAGCTTCAATCCACGATCAAAAATGGACATTTTCAATCGATTCAAGCAACGCAACCAAAATGGTGAGCGAACTAATATGGCAGTCTGGACAACAAAATATTAACTACAACAACGCAAATATGGTTAGGGAAAAGCATGGAAACTCAGTGAAAGCGTAAGAAAGACACGAACGATAAAGTAAAGATCATACTAGCTTAAATGGAATCAAATGATCAATGAAATGTACATCCTAAGGAACCAACAAAAAAGTCAAAGCTGTGTTTACATCAAGGGAATTTGGTGCAAAAGCTTCGATAAATGATTTTACAATACTCTTCATTACGCTTTTGCAGTGATGGAATTTACTAACAGTTTGGAAGAATGCAGTGATCGGTCAGAATTTTGAGCAATCACTATCCCCTAGTTTATCCTACTTGCACCATAGTTTAACTGATAAAAAGATTATTCGGGCTACTATTGCAAGTCACATGAAAACAAGTAATTTTTCTGGGAGGGAAGCTCCATCAATCTAGAACGGACACCACATATATCACATATTTTATCGTTGCAAGATATTTGACTTGAGTAAAACATGAAGCTATTACAAAAATATAGCTTTGGAAGATCCAGAAAAAGCATTCGACACACTTGTTGTCTCCGAATTCCCCACTGTAGTTTGCTGAAAGTAAGATCACATGGAAATCTTAACACTTCGAACTAAATAACGATAAAACTAAAACTTCAAGGTGTGAACGATTAGATTCTACTTTTTATTATTATTGTCGAAAGATTTATTCAATATTATATTTTGGTACAATATACAATTCTTAGTACGAGGTATTTCAACAAGTTTCTCTTACCAAAACAAAAGCAACAGAAAGAAGAAAAGAAAAAGGTGAGAAAAGGTCTGAATCTGCACAAATTTGCGGTTAGAGACATGTTTAAAAATGCAGGTTATCGACTAGGTCAACTCTAACAACCTGTTCGTCACAGAGTATATTTGCTTGGTGAGGTATTGTAGAACTCTTATACCTTTGTTGGCATGCATGGAATTTAATGTATTGACGTCTCGTCCTACCAGAAGGTATGCAAGGAGAAAGATATGAATGAGGGTGATGGTTAGTATCTGACAAGATAATACCGGCCAGGAGTTTGCAAGGCTTTAGATGTCTATCCACAATGACATCAATAATGACCTCAAGGATTCACCACACACCTTGCTAACTGTCTTCAGCTCTCTCCAAAATACAAAGAAATGTTTTCTCAAAAGCACGGAAAAGAATAATTGAAAGCAGTAAATTATAATAGGTAATACGCAAGAATAGGTTAGCCCTTTTTATCGAGAAATCTTTCTGCAGGATGAGGTCGCTACCGCATGCCCAACCCTCTTCCCTCGTCCGGGCCTGGGAAAGGTTGCAAACCCAGAGGGGATCCAGGCGGAGGTGACAAATTGGGAGAGTAAATGTCAAGTAATACCAAAAGCATTCAGCCCCTTTATGTATCAAGTCAAACGAAAAACTTTCTGCGATAACAGTAAAACATGATAAGACTAAGGTAGGTAAGAGTAAAAGACCACACCAAGATAAATGACCGTAGACAGTGTGTTTATCAAAATGTCTCTAATGGTACAAGTATTATGAGATTCCAACATGGCGTTTGGGTGTTATTCATGTCTCAGGTTAAAGTTAACAGCTTGACACTTAAACGAATTAAATATGAGAGCATTAACAGCAGGCCACCATTCAATACGAGACAAAAACCCATTCATTTCTATATGATGTATAGTGGTAGAAATCAGCATAGTTAAAGTGAGATCGTCTGCACACTTCACAAAGACATTTTCTGTGGAAGATGACGGATTATGCAGAAAAAGAGAAAAGGAGAGATGAGAGAACAGCTCCTTGTGGCACACTCATGAGACAGTAGAAATGTTGAACACTTTCCTTCAAATACAGTGTAATGTTTTCTTCAAGAGAGGAAGGAACATAGTCAATTGGTTATCCAGCTGTCACTTTTGAGGCTGAATATTTTGTTAGGTAAAAGTTGTTTTGGGATGGAAGCAAAAGCAGAAGTATAGTCCAGAAATGTGCATCGAACATACTTTTTCTTACCTTTTTCAAGTTGAACGCTATATTGTGATGTGGATCAGCAACGGCATCTAAGGTACTTCTTTTGCGTTTGTAAGCAAACTGATATGGATCAATGTGCACTTTTATCGGAGGTTGAAGTGTGAATACTAATAATTTTTCCATTGTCCTCACGAAAAGTGAAGTTACTGTTATAGGTCTAAATTTCACATCCTTATAGCCAGTTACTTTCTGAGGTACAAGTATTATTTTTATCTTCTTTCACATTTTCTGAATGAGGTTAGTTTGGCAGGATCTGTTAAAGATACTCGTGAGTGGATGACATAGAACGTCAGCATACTTTTAAAACGGAGGTTATGGATTCCAACAGGTCCTAAACATTGGGATGAATTATGTGACTGGAGACATGTTCGGACATTAGTTTTAGTGAACCTATGAACACAATTATTCTTCAAACTTGTGGGTATGAGGAGCATGACATCAGATTACTGACGTACAAAAGAGTTATTTAAGTCAAAAACATTCAGATGATCTCTATGCTTATTAGAGCATTTAGCTTGAGAAATTCAATAGTTTTTCCTCCTTGTACATTCCTTCTTTTACCCTCCGAAGTCGTTTCAGTTGTGGAGATGTAAGTCAGTCAGTGAGAAAACAAATATCAAAACAGAATTCAGGATACCGAGTGATAACATCAGTAGTGTTTTCCAGGGAATCATCTGTAAACGATTCTCATTTAGTCGTATGGAACATGTTTTTCAGATTTTGAATATTCTCTTCTGAGTAATTCCTAAATATGACTTTTGTTCTGGTGTTAGGGTGTACTCTTTCCATGTTTTCCACATACTATTGGTAGAGTACGAATTATACAGTGATCCAAGCTAGATAATGGAGCATTTCTACGAGTCATATACGTACCCACATCATAGGTGAAAATGAATTCTAAATGAGCGTCCAAACGAATGGAAAAACCTGCAACATTTTGGCAACCTGGTGATTAAAGAAGGCTACAGCCACATGAATTGAAATACCACATGCAAATTAAAGTGAACCCCTGGAGGTAATAACAACGAAAAAGTGAGCTTAATGGAGAAAACAGACAGCGCAGATGATGTGCAGTCTGGAGTCACGTAGATTTGGGTAACATAAACATATTTGTATTTATTCAAGTGTTTATGACGGCATCTTAAAGTTGGACAGTGGATAAAGTCATTTGAAAGCTTGATACACACAAAAGTTGATCGACACCAGTTAACGATTACAAACGTGGCTACACTGTCTCCACACCTCTTTTTATTACTTGATCGATCCTGACGACAGATATTGAAATCACGTAGTGATCCTGAGCAATCGACCTGTAAATCAGTTAACCAAGATTCTTGAATTGTGATGACATCACAATTACTATACATCTTTCGACTGAGTGGGATATATAATAATAATAATAACGTTGACGAAAAAAGTGAGACCTGAAAGGCTGTTGTCAAATTGGACAGTGGAAATAAAAGTTCAAGAAAAAAAACCTCGAAGCTCGTCAAAATAGACCATTCAGAGAGGTCAGTTATTTTTCACAAGTTTGGAGTCTTCTTAAAAGAGACTGGAGGCTGGGCTCGAAAACAATATAAGTCACAACAAGTCCTTAATAACCAAGCTGATTTCAAAAACCGTAAGAAGAGTCATCACTCATTAGCTTTATGGAATAGAACGGAAAGAGGATTACGAAAGCGCACAGGCAAGCCATCTCCGAAAAGATACGTTCGCTTCCGTCAAATAGTGAAACCGATCATCCTGAAAAATTCAATCAGTCTGGTGGGATCTGGAAAGTATGTCCGTGTAGACCTGAGCCTGATGGATCTTATCAAGAAACGATCAGCAGAGTTAGAAATAAACGAGCGTCGCCGGAAAGGTAAAAATCCCTTGTACTTAAAAGTTCTCACGTGATAGGCGTTAGGAGCAGAACGTTTTCAAACCACTCTGTGTGGTACACGAAAGATTTCTCACAGAATTAAAAATATACTATACATATGTTCTCAACCCACTGAATAAAATGACAGAACTGGAAAACTTATAAAACACAGAAAACTGTTATGTCATTGCTATCTCAGAAAAATGGTTGGCGTCAGAATTGTACGATGGTGTATTGTCGGTTACTATGTTAAATCCACATAGCTTATCCTGGCTTTCAGACAGGCCAATTTATTCACCCCTCTTGAGTTGCATTTTGACCTTGTCAGTCATCCGCTTATCAAACTTGACTGATATTATGTAAGCGCGTGTGTTTATTTCCCATCTTACTAATCACATGTCTGTAACTTATTTTTATTTGGCTGTAAATATCGACCAACACTTGAGTAAATGGAGTTGGCTCACATGCCTTCTGGAACTTCGATTAAGAAGGTGTACTCAAGACCCTTAGATCCCCAGACACGGAAAAGTCAACAGAACCGAATGAATATACCCTAAAATCCTGAGATAAATTGCACAATGTATCGCTGCCCCGTTGACTACGATATTCGAAATATCTCTTGGCCAAGGTTGGTTGCATATGGACTGGAAGGATGCAGTTGTCATCTCGTTACTTAGAACAGTATCAAGACAACTGCGATCAATCTACAAGCTTTTCAGCCTCACCAGTGGTGCAGTTAAAATACTGGGAAGAATAATCAAGAAGGCCATAATGGCACTCCCAGAAATCAACAGCTTGTTAAACAGCGAACAAAAGGGTTTCAGGGGAGGATTATCTTGCAAAACAAATCTCCTTATAGCGATAGAGCAATAAATAGAGGCTCTAGATAATGAAAAATCAGTGGATGTTGTTTGCATTGACCACAGCAAAGCATTTGACAAGAAGAAAATTAGACTACTTTTGAGGCTGAAAAATCTAAGAATCTCTTGACCTCTTCTGAAACGAGTGAAGGGTTTCTTGGTAGGTTGTAGATGGAAAGTAAAAATAAATTCTAAATGCTTCTCCTGGAAACCAGAACTTAGTGGAGTATCCTAAGGCTCTGTCCTTGGTCCTTTACTTTTCATATTGTATGTAAGTGAACCCAAAAGTATAGTTCAGTTCCTGATGCTGCTGTACTCTGATGATGTAAAGATCTAGCGATAAATAACAGGAGACTCGGCTGCATGTGCATTTCAGGCGAACTTGGAAGTTCTGGTTAGCCGGCCTAGAAATGGCTAATGTACATAAGTGACACAAAAGTGAATAGTACAACAAAGAGGAAGACTCGAAGCTCGTAGTCCGGTTTCGTAATGATCTTGGGGGCAGCAGTGAAATATGATCTTAAGACCACGAATCACTACCGCGAGGTCTCAGCTAAAGGGTTAAGAATCCTATAGGTCTTAAGACAGACCTTCACCAGGTTAGGTATTCACAACTTTGGTGAGTCCGAAACTTGAAAATTGTATTCAGGCTGCTAGCCCCTGCTTAAAAGATGACTAGGATATCCTGGATGAAGTAAAAAGTGCAGCTACCTGTGCAATCTCAAAACTCTGGGGTTTGCCATAAAAGGAGCGGCCTGAAAAACTAGACCTCTGTTTTACTCCGTCCTTGAGCAGCTTAAGACGTGGTCTGATTTTGATGTATAGAATGCTGAGAAGTGATTTTGGACATCATACATCCTCCTTTTTCTTCCTACAAGACCAGAACAACCCAGAGAACATAGTAGGCAAGTACAACTGCTAAGAACGAAAAAGCTGTGTCATAGAGGTTTTCACACCAAGTCATCAGATCTTGGAACCTGTTACCTAAAGAAGTAGCGTCCACCTCTCCAGTTGATTCATTCGGAACGAGACTAGGCACTCTCAGAAGCTTGTTAGAAAAATACTGACACAAGCCATACGCTTTCTATCCCTAACAGACAAACCTGAATGGGAATTCTGTTCAGTTACTCCTGAGTAGCATATATATTTAATCAAATGAGCCATCAATGACGGCATTTAAAAGTAATTTTGGCGTGACCCGAATTATTCAATAAGTCATTCATGCTAGATTAAATAAATTGCGTTGGTGTTTACCACTCGGCCTACTACTTGCACCTTTGAAAGCTGACTCAAGGTCAGTCAAACTATAAGAGTTTGTTACTTTTATGAATATATATATGTAACGGAGTTGAAATTGCTATGTATGATATACTAATGCATTCCGTTTTCTTTCTATTGCAGGGCGACCAAACATAAACTCTCTAGAGGAAGAAGAGCAAGCCCTATGTACACTAAGCTTACAGGATGACTCATAAGACTACTTTGTAAACTGATTCTTCCCGCTGTACTCTCGCGCACCGCGCCTTTTGATTTTGAAATAAAGAGGCTCGTGATTCCCACTGTGTTCTCTCTTGGTGTGAAATACTCGTTTAACATTGTGTGCTGTGCTGTTTTTCAGATCTGTACTGCTGTTCTCTAACTGCTGATTCCACGTGTTATATATATATATATAACTTAAAATACTGCCCATGTGAGAACTTATCATTTCATCTCTCAGTAATCTTAGGACTTTTTGAATCTAAAAGCAAGCTCAATACCTGATTTATTGCTGTACAGCAAACAACGTTGTTTGCAATATTATATCCATTATACTGGTATTCCTGTTTTGCAATCAAAGCACGGACTTGTTTCTGATAGACTGAAACTAAGCTAATAAATATAAGTGATCTGAAAGATTAGAATAATCACATTGAAAGACGACAATTGTTGTCTGTAGTTTAAACCCCAAAGCTTTTCATATCTGATTGAGGTATAAAATATCCATAGTAAGATTGGAAAAGACGAGGAATAAAGCAGAAACTATCAACACTTAAATTCCCAATATTACAGACTAGGAATATGAAGGACTAAAAACACTACTTCAGTGGTACATAATTCTGTATCGAAGAAAATAACGGACGGACTGTTCGTTTAGTGTTACTCAGATGAGATCAAATTGATAGAAATACAGACTCGAATTCTCATTATACATAAACTGAGATTGTTATATTTGATTTAAAAACTCGTAGCCAAACATTAACGAAATATTTGCCGGTAAAGTCGCTTCGGAGGACTGTCACATATGCTGCGATGACTCGTAAAGTTTAGTTTCTTGGTGGAGTAGTTTTATGTTAGGTGTCTGAACTACTGGACAGAAACCGCACTTTCAACAAGAAGTAAGAATAACGTAAAATGGTCGACCTCTTTCTCCTGGACGCGTTTATATAATGTATTTTTTTCAAACGCATCGAGCAAATTGATATTAAACAGTTGTATACTCTTATTTCGCATGTGATCTGATTTCAGATGTCTTTGAATGTCATTAACCAGATTATATCACAGTTGACAAGCCACGGAACATTTAACCAGGTTTTCAGAGGAATCCAAGCTGTTTCACTAACAGATAACTGCCTAACATGTAGATTCAAAGTTACAAATTCTGAAGCCAACTCACTAAGCACTTTACATGGTGGATACATCCTTGGGGCTATCGATTTTATAACTTCTGTCGATCTGATGAGATTAGGGTGTATGAAACACGTTAGTGTTAATCTTGAAGCATCGTAAGTCATTGTATATGTATATATTCTAACTAAAAATTATCGAAGATTTATAAACCCAGGAAAATTGGATTCATGGATTCGGTCAGATTCATATATACTAAAGAAAGGGAACCGTATAGCCTTCTGTGAAATCAAATTCGTGAACGAACAGTCAGGGGAGCTAGTTGCACGTGGGACTCACACAAAATACATTATAGAAGAGGGAAACCTATCTCATAGGAAGTAGCAATGTCAACTTGTTTCTTCAATCCTTCTCTTGCTTTACTATATGTCACGGTTGGTTAGAATAAATCAGTAGAACGTCTGCTTTTCCAATCCAACTTTTCGATAGCTGATTGATTGTACATGTATAAGTCAAGTTATAATCATTCATAAAACTTAAAAGCCTATCTTTTACTTTTAAACGCAACATCTACATTTTACTCATAAAAGGGAATTTAAATTGACCATTCTGATAATATGCATTACAGATACTTCACTTTTATAAAACTGCTGATATATACATATCTTTACGCATCAACCCAGGGTTCAGATATGGCAAAAGCAAGTGGTAATTGCATAACTATGGTCTTTCTTTTTACAGAAATTACTAATGTATGTGAGATAGTTCCTCATTACAGAGGCGAAATGCAGTCACTTGGGTGAAAAATCGTGGTTATGTTTGGCGTATGTTTTGTACCTGGTGAGTGATAGCGAAGGACTGGTCAGCTCATATACTTAGATTGATGATAGGAAATAAACTAATCGAGTATTTCCAAGTTCTTAAGTTGCGTTAACTAGTTTACGTATATACGGTTGTGGCCAGTTATTAAAAAACAAGTCTTACTTTGAGAAGTATACTCAGTAGCTGTAGAGTATAAGAGCTGGACACAGATCTAAGTTGCGAGTATTCCGTTTTAAATTATTGCACAAATGTGGTAGAACAACATCAATCAGACGACAGTTATGCGTGGGAAGCGACTTAGCCAGTGTAACTGAGTAATCCGTTATGTTTATCGTTACCATTCTACTCAAACGAATTACGCTGGTAAAGCGTTTAGACCGTGTAAAAAACCAACACCACTCATTTACACTTATTCTCAGTTTACGTACGGCAAATTTACGGATTACCGAGAAAGTTGATGTTCATTAGACGGCTCAAAACCTATCAAGAGTGTCTGAATTTGTCCACTCCCCATTTGTCAGTTTTTGAACAAACTACTGCTATTCTAGATGATGAAAACAGTGTAGCACCGTGGGTCCACATATTTTCAATCCAAAAACCCCTCGTCAGACATGTTTGTGATTTATTTTGCGGTGTTGAAACAATTAACTAATTACATTATTACAAAAATATGCTGTTCTCCCTTATGTACGCAATACTAGTACGGATTATAAGTGTACGTTCAAAATCCCAGTGACAGCTAGCATTGTGAAAAAGTAGTTTACACAAATTTAATATGCATAAAGCATTTATTAAGAATGTAAAAATGTAACTGGAGAAGAGCAGCATCAGTGCTGCTCAGACTGTACAAGGACTGTTTAATTCTGGGCTACCACCGATTGTATCCAGTCCATGGTGGTTTGGTTCGAGAAGGGTCTTGTCGGGGATATTTTCTCATATGGTCAGGCGGTTGACCACCAGGTCCCATTGGAGGTGGACGTTTATGTGGAGGGACAAAGTTAGGAGGGAGTGGATGTCGGGGATCAGGATAAAAATCTGGATGCGGCGGCCTGTGTTCTCGCGGAGGACGTCTAGGTGGACCCTGGGGATAGTCGAACCGATCAGGAGTGTTTCTGTTATCCGGCCATCTCCTACCCCAACTATCTTCATCATAGTTCTGCCTCATTGGCGGAGGTCGATCACCCCTTCGGTCGTACGGATATTTCTCCACATTAGGAGAAAATGGTCGACCTCTTTCTCCTGGATGCATTTGATCGCTAGGAATCACATTACGATTATGATGGCCATGTGATGATCCACTGTTGAAACCACCAGGGAGCCCATTATAGTAATGGTCATTTTCAGGGAAAGGCCGGCTAAACTGCTCGCTGTGTTCATGATCTCTGTAATCTCTGTCTTCTCTATGCCTGGGAAATGGCTTTGGTTCCAAAAAGTTCTCTTGTTCGTTATACAGTTGTGGAGGCCCACTAAACGGCTCGCGATATATATTGTTTGGTTGTTCTGTTTGTAAAGGTACGTTGTGTTCATTTTGTAAAGGAAGCTCTTCATTTCGTTGATTCCAGTCTAATGATGGGTCTAAAACAATAGTTGAACGCAATACGATTCGTAAGCGCAGAAATAATAATGCAAATTTCCTAGTTTTGATCTAGTAAGCTAAGCAGATATCATACAAATAAAATAACTTTATTATGTAGCATTTGAATACAGTATGAAGTATGGATGCTGTTCATGTCATGAGATACATAAAATCCAACTTATCACCTAGTATCAATCCCAAGAATAGGAAATGTTTTAGGCACACTAAACCACAAACAAAAGCAGATTACACCTCAGTTATCTACTAGTAGGAAAAGTTGGTTAGCATTTCATAAATGCTTACACAATAATATAAGAGGGACATCCAGTCTCATTACCATTTGGCAATTACAGTCTCAACTATCTAATACATGGACAATTTGAATGATTATGTCAGTCAGTTAGTCAGCTACAACGAAGGATCAGACGCATATATGCATCGCCCCAAGTTGCCATACCTCATTAGCACAACAAGATGAACACCGAATTCATAGAAGTAGTTAATTTAATGGTAGTAATGTATAAGAGAAAGATTGCATATAAGGATATAGTACAGGAAGGAAGACAGATATGAAGCAATTTTAATCTCAAGGTTTAAGGGGAGATAAAGAGTGTATACACCTACGCCATTTTGATCGATTCTGAGCTGTCACATAGTCTCCAACCACTGGTCACGATAGTCATGCAGACCCCAACCAATTAGTCTGCACCTACCAACATGGCTCAGACTAGGAGTTAGTGACTTCAAGCACTGATGTCACGTTTTAGTTTGGCCGACTCGGTGTTCAGGCATACGTAACACGTGGCCGAACCATCTCAGTCGATGAAGATTTACAACCTCATCAACTGGTTTACCATCATTTCCTAATACCTCACGATTACTTGTCCGGTGATCCCAGCAGATGCGAGCAATTTTCTAAGGCATCTGTGGTCAAATGCTAGTAACTTACGAGTATCTTCTACCCTTAAAGGCCACGTATCGCAACCGTAAAGTAGGACAGAACGAACTGCTGCGCAGTATACTCATCCCTTAATAGATAGACGGATATCTCACTTTCGCCATAGGTGACGTAAGTTGGCAAAAGCCAAACGAGCTTTTTGAATCCGTGCAAAGGTTTCGTCATGCACCAACTCATTAGGGTTGGTCAGACTTCCAAAATAAGTGAAGTTGTCGACGCGCTCAACTACTTCACTCCCTATCCTTAGTTCATGTGTGGACGCAGGTCATTCCTGGAGCTACAATTTACCTCTAACAGCACTCAAGATTACTGAATGATTATATGCTAAGAAAGCTAAGACAACAAAAGGTACCAATAAATATGATGTACTAAAAATATTCTGCATTGTTTCCTGTGCATTACTTAAACTTGTGTTAATTCAGTTCCGTCATTTATTTACTCTGAAGAACTGGCTTACATTAAGTCACAAAACTTCAGAAATACAGTTTTTCTACTCATCGGGATATAACAAAAAATATACTTATTGAACATCATGTTTGTAATTTTAAAGATCGCCACTGCAAGTAGTTCTTGGTGTAATCTAAAAAGTTAACTGCCCCAGTGGAAACGAGACTAAACGGCGGTAGGTCTTATAGGTAACCTATATAACATCTGGATGCATAATTTCTAGTTACTTTTGTCTCACTTAATGCTATTTATTTCTCCTGATTTTCAAGACACTGTATTATGAGGCACGAAGCAACGCGCTTTTGATGGTCTAGTGTTAGTAATAAAAATGAATCAGAAATGTAGTTGCCTTTATAGTGCAAGCAGTGACTGTTCTAGATTGTTAAGATTTGCATAATTACATAACTTGAAGTTGGAATAGGGTGGGATCGACAATAATATTATATGACAATCCACTTTGTCAGAAAATATAAAAATTCAAATAACTCACTTGTATTATTTCTGATGTCTACATTGTGTTCAGGAATCGGTACATGTTGTTCCAAACCCCTCGGTGGCAGTGTTTCTGAGAAAGGTGGTTGGTCATATTTATGAGTGGAAACGCCATTGCTCATCTCACCAATTGGTTGCTCAACAAAGGGTGTTTGGTTGGGCTTACAAAAACCTCTGTCTTGTATTTGATCTACTATAGCTTCCGGTTCTGATGGGTTGATTGGGGCAGCCCTTTGCGCTAGCCTTTCTTTATTCAAAGCAGGTGGTTTAACCGGGGGTAAATACTGCGGCGTTGCATTCAGATTGCTGACAGCGGCAGCCGCCGCTGCAGCTGCAGCAGCGATTGCTGATGGACTAGGTGTGGCCATCATTACAGTTGGCATTGCTGTGATCCGTGTACTTGCCCAGTTGGCAGCAAATTCCTTTGGAATAGTTCTAGAACTCCGGAGTTTGTTTTTCTCACGCTCTTCAGGATCATCAGTATCAGTTATGTTTAAATCTGTTACTGGTCCTTCATTAAGTCCGGGTATCTCAGTTGTGCTCAAGTCATTTGGATTAGTAGAAAATGCTAAATCATCAAGAGTATCTATCCGGTTGGAGGAGATAGGTGTCTCGGTGAGTAATTTAAACAAGTCAATATTAAGTGAATTATCAACAACTTCTGGGTCTCCAAATGAATATGTGTTAGCTAACAAATTCGTTGCACTAGCGGCTTGAACAAGGTTGTCTGAACCAACTGCACTAATTGTATCTTTGAGAACATCACCTGGACGATTGCGCGTCCAGAATTTTCTAGAAAGCAAGAAGTGTTAAGAGATTGTAAGCTCTGAGTATGAAAAAACTGATAATACTAATCAATTTAAACATGAAACACGATGGACTTCGCTGATGGATTATTCGCACTAACCAGAACATACTTTAAAGAAACGAACGTGACCTGAAGACGAAAACAGTAGAGTATAGACGCGAATGAAATGAAAGTTATTGCAACAAAGAATTTAACGGTTAAAGAAAAGAAAGTAATTGAACGGCTTAAATGTGTTCATCATTTGTAGCTTCATAAAAACCTCCCACCCTATGGGCTGTTATGTGTTTCTTCAACTGATTTTTTACCTCGCTACCTGAGATGTCTTGAGATAACTAGCTAGGAAACTCACAGATCTATTACAAGACAAGAAGGGAAGTTATCTATAAGTTTTTAAGCTCTTGCAGTGTGAGGCTTTGACTACTTTACTGGTATTTCACCCGTCACCGAAAAAGAGAGGGACTGGTTAAGTTACATAACATTTCTCCGATATAATTATGGAGAACACAGGAACTTATTTAACAAGATGTTTGGCATTATACACCAGTTATATACAGCTAATCACAATCCGTAGGTAAGTCAAATGTACACTACATCCAAAATGCTTTAATCGAACAAAAATATATAGGAAGTAACTATTTAATTACTAGGAAATATAAGTTACTAATTAAACACCAACCTTAATATCAGAAAAAAGAATGATCCTATAAATAAAGACATTGTTACAAGCTGTGTGAAACTGACAGTTCTATTCTGGTCTTAATCTCCACCTACCTCGACGGCCGATGTTGTTTGCCACAAGAGTAGGTTGGGACAAAGCTAGGGGCGGCCAACCTAAGACGTGTCACCAATCACCTCATGAAGTCATCCATAACTGAACCGAGCCATGTTAACAGGTACAGACTACCTGATTGGGGTTCGCGTGATTATCGTAACCAATGGCTAAATATTTTAAACAACATGGCTCAAAATCATTTGCAGCGGTGCACATGCATTTACTTTTTGTCTTCCCTTAGATCCCAAATATCTAAATTCATCATAATCATTTTATTTCATCAATTTATATTTTCTTGAATCGTGTCTTCGATGTCTATTCATTTCTTAATTACCACTAATATCGTTACTAGCCATACTAATATGGGATTTCCATGAACAATTTCATCTTGCTGTGCTTATGTAATATGGCAATTTGAACCGATTTATACACGTACTGGGTTTTGGGTTGAGTTTGACCAACTCTGATCTTATTGGTTCGATTAAGTCACTCTATGTTACAATGGTATTTTATTGCATAAGAACTATAAATGATGAGTCATGTCATTTTTAAAAGCACTTACGTGGCAAAATCATTTGCCCCAGAAACTAAAATATGTCCAAATGGATGCCAAGCGAGACTCCAAATCATGCTTTCATGAGCGTTGTCTACAGCTCCAAGTTCAGTATCCGTCCTATTCAGGTGAATATAACGATATAAATTTTAAAATCAACAAGCTTTACAAACTATCAGCATAAAAATTAGTCACTGCATCTAATTACTTTTCACTTAAGTTTAACAGATATTCACTGGTTGGCGCAGTTAAAAACATCTGGAGTAGTATAGCACGTATATTATGCAATATCTATTGACATAAAGCATTGGATTTTGATGAGTGAATTGTAATATGGACTCTTAGCTTTGTATAAACAGCATTTTATTAGTCTAATGCTCACAAAGTTACATTATAAATCATTTATAGTAAACTAGACTGTCAAAAGATTAACTACAGAAGCAAAACAATTGTTCGTGCTGTAATATAACGAAAACATGATATAATCGCAAGAAATCAGATAAGCGTTGCTCATCAGAAACTTTATAAGCGGGATTTCACAGCTGTGCATCAACTTGATTTTTAAGATAAATGGTTTCTGATAACTCCTTCGGATGATAAACCAAAAACTTACTGGAAATACTCGTTTGCCAACTAAAACACATTACTAGTACATCTCGATAAATTTGGTACAGTTTTCACTCAGGAAAACTGTGGTAATGTACGTACTTACTATTGGACAGTAATTACTTTTAGCTCTCCAATTGGAACTAAACTTATGAACACCGTTGTTTGGACTCTTTAAGCTAACCCAGGTTTCCGTTTGATGGTCTACTTTTACAAAAAGCAAATACATAAAAAAACAAAATGCGTAAATCTGAGTCAATAATTACATTCACTAAGTGGTGTTCGAGTCACGCATGGTATCAGAGACAATGAAAATGTTTAATTTTCAAGACTTAAGATTGTGTAGTTTTATATTGGAGTTTGTGCTGCTGAGGTATAGTATGAAAAGTCGCTGACAAATAAACATTAAAGAAAATTCGTTTTTTTGCATGGTGTGATTGAAAAAGAATGATTATAAGAAACAACAAATACTTCAGGAAAAAAATTAAAAGACTCACCCAGCGAGCCAGTAAAAAATAGCACCATCAGCACTACCACTTACAAACAGGGATTCATGAAATGGATGCCATGCAACACGCATAACATCACGTTTATGACCCCGAAAAGTTTGTAACTCTGATTTAAGATTACGTAAATCAAATAATTTAATCAAATGATCTCTGGATGCAGTTAAGAACCAGTTGCCATTATCATTCCACGAAACATCTGTACATGTATTTTTATGTACATACCTACAAATGAACCATGTTAAGTGTGATTAGTGATACCTATATTTTTGTTTCGTATATTACTGATGGATAGAAAAAGTTAAATTGCTGAGAAATATTATAAAACACCTAATCAGTGTGCAACTTTGGATTAGGAATCTGTCTTAGTTCAAGTGAACTCATTCAGACAAGGTTTACAATGTGGCCTACTAGGGGTTAATCGTGAAGATCCTGCTACCAGATACTCTTAACAATGTATATAAATTTCCTCTGGAACAAATGAATTTTGTATAATCACCACCATATAGTTAAACGAAATGTATTTTTTTAGTTACTCAGAAGTATACTTTGTAACATAAGTATTTGATAATTGGAGACACTTCCTTAACGCGATTTTTATCAACGACAGACTTAAATCCTAAGACCATATGAACTAAACCAAATTTAGAATACACATCAACATCTCAGCAAACACTTAAAAATGTAGTACCTTTTGCATTAATTCATTGAGAGAAACTTGAAAATTCTGATGTAGACTGTACTGCGATAACAAACAACTCTAAATTCCAGTAACTGCATCGTAATTGAATTTGAAGGCACTAATCTTTAAAATCCAAACCCCGTAAAAAGAGATGACTAATAGTCATATTGTGTTGGTTTACAATTAAGCTTGATAAAATATCACATCATTCACCAAACTTAATCATTGATCACAGGTCATTTGGTTTTAAATATATGGGATTCAAAAATGTTAGCAGATAAATACAACTATTACGCCTAACGAAGTGAGGGAAATATTTATGTCGAATAGTCCAACTTTTCTTAATTGTTTCGAGATAAGCATATCAATATCTGAGTAATGACTTTGTTTATTTAGAGATAACTTACAATGTAGATACAGATTCGCCTGTTTTGGGATCCCATAATTTGATAGGTTGTTGTGCATCTTTGCTACCAGATATTATGAGAGAAAGGACAGGATGCCAAGCTACACTACGAACATCAGAACCGTGACCTAAAAGAAAAGCACATGTTTCGTACGTTTTACTACACATAGGACCTATACTATGTCGCAGTAGATGGTAACACTATCTCTACTAAAATGAACACTTATTAATAAAGAATTTATATGATAAATAAAATGTATGTTTATTGACAAAAGAATGCAGCTGTAATATTGGAGGTCAACTTTAAAAAAGAGTAGCTGATAAACAAGGATCATTTGCTACATTTTGATTTGAAACAAGTAACTGGATATTCTTCGCAAACATTCAATCAGTCAGTCACAACGTAGAACTTCTTACGTACGTACATCAGTTCGAGTTGCCATACCACATTAGCACAGAGATGCAGTTGTCGATTCAAATCCCATAGTGGTAGAAATAGTAAGAGTATAAACAGTTATTCAAGGAGTATAATCCAGTGAAATAAATTTGGAAAGAGAAATAAGAAAGGGACATGGATAATTCAGAAGATCAGAATTTGGCAGAAAACAAAGAGTGGACGCGCCTTCGCCATTGTAAACGATTTTGAGCCATGTCATTCAAGGTCTCCCTAACCATCGGTTGTTATCATCTCGCGGATCCCAACCAGGCAGTCTACACCTATCAACATGGCTCAGTCCACTTGACAGTGACTTCATGGATTTGTAGCACGTCTTAGTCTGTTTTTTTTGCCAAACCTTAAGTAGAGTGGACAGTTAAAACTGATGTATTAGACCATAGATTATGTTATAGCATGGAAAAATCAAAGTAACTATTGTGGTTACACAAGTATGAATGTATGGGAGAATAAGTAAGCAAAATAGATGGTCTTTTCTAATTATTTGAAGTACACTTTCATCTCATTTCATATTCCTTTCTGTACCATGTTTCATGGTAAAAACACGTCAAATTTGACTTTGTATAGCGGACTATTCAGTTTTATCAAGTTAAGATTAGTTACAACTTGTAGTTTATAAACTGAAAATTCAACAAAGATATTACCGAAACTAATTTTAGTGGATATTGTTCTATCCGTATCATTCACCTTTATCATGCCGAGAATGTTTTCGAACATCAAAAGAATCTAAGTTAAACAATGAGGTAATTATCATGGTGAAACCATACTCAACGAGAGTTTACTTCCTTGTGTTCTGAAGTCAATTGAAATGCACGTAGAACGGTCTATTAAACGTACCTAAAAGTATGGGACTGTCTTCGTCCATATGTTCTTTGCTACTACCGAGTCAATGATAACCTGATTGAGAGTGCACATAAATGTATAATACCAATACCATAGAGATTAGCTTTGACACTGAATACATGGGAAGAATCGTGAGCCGAAGTTTCAGCCGTATTCCCAATACAGAATTTCGATATCTTCAAAAGGCGGAAAATAATTGCTAAATACCAAGTAAATAAGACTTCTAAATTGAATAATACGATGGTCACCAATCCACAACTAGTTGGTATGTTAAAGCTTTTCCTAATCAACTGAAAACCATTCGTTCGCCTTTAATGACAGAATGTCAAACTTTCTTACTAAGGACAAGTATTGTACGCGAATACGAAAACAGCAGTAGAATTTTATCCCAACAACTGATTTGAGAATCTGAATCTAACTCTCAGTGGATGGAAAACATAGCTTTATTGCGACTGAAACTGTCACAACATACGTATATACCCCCCCCCCGGAGAAAACTTATTTTCAGTGTGACGTAGTTATATATAGGCAATCTAACACTAAAATTGTTATCTTGGTTGTAGTTTTGATTTATTCAAAAACCAATGCGTAAACCTTCATCATTATTGACTATATCTCGGGTTGTTGAAACAAGATTTTTTTAAAAAGCACCCGACTTCTTAGCAGAGTTGAGAGCAAACACATGAAATTGGAATTTCATGCATTAACGAATGCTACCAATTACAACCACAAATTTACAAACGACTAGTTCAAATCCCAAAAACCTTATTTGAATTGTATTTTCCAAAGCTGATAAACATAAAAACTGGCTAGGAATGTAGTTAATTGACTTTGATTTTGAGGCGCATGTTGGCAAGACAATTTTAACCGTACTCACCTCGGAGCACGCGCTCCTCAGCACAACGATGAAAATCCCAAATACGTACGGTAGAATCATCACTGCAGGTAACGAATTTATTGTCGAATGGGCAGAAACTACAAATGATAAAAGACAGTATTTCATTAAGATTTTATTTCCTACAGTTCCGATTTATATGCTAGTCCTGAAAAACAAGTGTGAATAAGTAAAAACACCTAGAGAAGATAAACGCAGCCTAAGTGACGTAACTCTTCAAAATGATCAAATTATTGTACACCCTGGTGATATTAAGACTGAGCTACTTCTAACGTTAACAAACCACTTCCATTAACGGAATGAACTAACTGAAACAAGAAATTTGTCAACCTAAAATGGTGGACGGACTAGCATTCAATCCTAGTCATCTAAAACTCTACCACAAGCGTAAATTAATTCAGGGAAGTTTCCTACTGTCCATGGACTATATTCATCTTTCTAAAATATGACTTGGAAGGAGACCCATATATTCTAACGGCGAACATACAAAACCAGTGGCTTAATGATATACATCTATAACTACCTGTTTGAATTAATGTTTATCGCGTATAGTAAATGAATATATATGACAAAGCTGACACTGCTTCAAGGAAGTGGGGACATATGGCAAATTTTGGAATACGTCTAGACGACTAGGGAATACAACGTTCAAAAATAGATCCGTTACAAACTCTAATCTGGTATTTGGATGAAGAAACCAATCTACAATTATTGGTTCTGAAAAACCAGAAAACTTTAATCGGAAGGTCTATTGACGAGGAGTTAGCTATACTTTGTAGATGAGCATGACTTTTGAAATAATACTGTTTAGATAATTTATTTCTATTTACACCTCTACAAAGATCGGGACTAATATGTTTGAAGTTGAGTGACGCTCAAAAACCCTCGTATTCACATTCTCACAAATGTATGATCCAAGATTAGATGTCATAACAGAAAAGAGTTGACGTCCTCTGTTATATAAACGAGCCAAATATATAAAAAGGAAGTTGCTTCTATATCGATTGCAAAACAAAAAGCTACTAATACGGCAAACGGTGGATGATTCATTCTGAAACAGGAAAGTGATCGATGTATAACGCGGTAGTCATAAACAACAAGTACAAAATAAGGGGTTGAAAATGGACTGCAGAACAGAAATATTAATTAGGAGTAATGCTGTACAGAAAGCGCATTTCTATGAATTGAACAAAATACAAGACAAACTGTTCCATTCACCGATGGTAAACAAATACTGGCAACCTATATTCTGATAGTCATAGTGAAAATACAATGGACCTACACTTCATCTCAACTTTTTTATATGCTAAGCGTGACTCACGAAAAATTAGTACTAACATATTCAGAAGTGCACAGCTATCGGTCGGTAAACGCAAGTAATTCAAATAATGACCATCATACATTCTTGTTTTGAACCTTGCGACGATAAAATGTTAGTTTAAGTGACAGAATACTTAAACCGCAAACCAATTTCTATACTACAACTTCAATATAACTAACTCCTTTACAACTCACTGTTTTAATTTTGGCAGCCATTTTAACAGATTCTAGGGAAATAAATGCACACAGTGGTTACATTTAGATACACTGCAATAGTATTGCACCACCCTCATTATGATCCTAAAGAGATACATTCCAAAAAAGTATTGGCAAATCTCAGTTAACTGAGTCACTGGATCTGGTAACTACAGGCTAGAAAACATTTCCGATAATCAACTAAACAAGAGCTACTATCGCGTCTAATTTTACTCACAAAACTTAAACGTGTCAAGTAATATCATTCAGAAATACTTTAATAGATTTGCCTGTAAAACATGAACCATTTCTAGCTCCCAGAAAATGTTTTAAGACACCAGTATTTATGTCATTAAAACTCTTTTGCGTCTTTAGAAGCAAAGTGATAAAGTGAATAGATTTCTTACAACCTCAATAACTTAACCAACTTATGTTTTAACACTTTCCCCAATTTTACCAAAATATCCCCGTAAAAGTAATGCAAAACTCGAACTACCCAAGCTACGAGCAATATATATAAGACCTTTATTAGGCCTACAATTTTACAACTGGTGTATTTTGTGCTTAAAAATAAACAGTACAATTTGTAAAATAAATCTAGACAGTTGTTAAATATCGTCATCGTTTTATGTAGAGTCAAAGTTGTTGAAACTGAACAAGATGATTCCAAACCAGGAAAAGCGTACCTTACGCCACGAATTGGTTCCTTATGTGCTTGATACATTTCAACATTGTTCATATTAGCTTGCCAATACTTTACATATCCAGAATGATCAGCAGTGAGTAACCATTCTTCGTTGTGAGACCATTTCATACAACGGATTTGCGACTCATGGGCCTGTGGTAAAAAGTATAGCTCAATAACTCACTACATAAGAAATTTCACCGTAAAATTAACAAGAAATCAAGGTGGCTAAATCAATGAGTAATGAGACGACACTTATAGAAAAAATATTTGAGTAAACTATCACACTTTATAAGTCCCGAAACAAATTTGTTATGAATAACGGTGACTTCATTTTCAAAGACAAGCCTAGTGCGAATACTAAACAGAACTACATGTGAGGACCCCTCGGAATGAGAACTAGAAAATACATTTGGGTAATACATAAAATACGTAACCCAACAAATATATGTGAATATGCAATTTAGGCTATTACCCTAAATAAGCAATAATATTTTAGTCATAGCATTTACACAGGAAACGATACCACGATCTGATGGAAAGCTACTCAACATCTCCCCAAAAATGGGTTTATGATAGTGATGAAGAATTATCGTTATTTATCCTAGCCAATCCAGTTATTTGTGTTGCATAGTATACGCGCAGTAAAAGGTCCAAATCATTAACAAAATATGGGTACTCTGGTAAGTACAACCAGAAATGACCTATACAAAAGAGGTTTATTTGCCTTTTCAAAATGTTAACCTGAAATTACTGAAGTGGTATCTCCCTAGTCACAGAATGTGACCTGATGAGCATGTCTGATAGAAACAAAAGAATTTGTAGTCCCCCTTTAGGTCCTTTGAGCCAGAAGTGGTGCGTCAAAATACATGAAGATCACATCCTACACGCAATTATAAATACCGATGTTTTACCAGTCTCACAAAGAGATATTTTTGGGTGAAAATTTGATTGGAACGGCAAGTCCCAGGAACTAATGACTTTCCATGAAATTTATGAGTACATCCCAAGTATAATAAATGAGAACCCAATTAGGAATAAGCCGCCATACCCGGGTGCCCCCTTCACTTTGCCTCCAAATACCCTGGTACGGCCGAGAGTGGGGAGAGTTCGCTCTCCCTCTCAAAATGCTCTCACATGGCCACGCGAATATATAGCCTCTGACAGGGAAGTTCTACTCAATCCCTTCTCGTGGCATTACTGTTGTTTACGAAATTGTGAGGACGAAAAGCGAATGTAAGGCGCTTTAACCGGGTTGGTGGACACGTATAGTCCATCTAGGGGAGTTAGAAAACCCTAATTCCAAACCAAGGGTGCACATGGGTTACAGTATCCTGAAGGAACAAATGGCGTATGAATCAATCGTTGGTCACCGGCTACCATGGAACTGCATCTCCTTAAGATGCTCCACTGCCTTGTGGACTAGACCTTCAGGTCAAAGGCTCGGGGTGTGGTCCCCTAAGAAAACCACCTGCTTCAGTCTGGGCACCTGGGCAGTAGCACAGCCTCACACAAATCAAATGAGATTTGTGAGGCGCATATTTATCTGGTGCTTCCTAGTACCAATATTTGTGTTTAAATAAAATAAATAAAAAATAAAAACAAGCGGGAACACGGATAAGAAACATGATTACAGTCCAGACTGCAGCTGCTTACTGATACCAGTAGTAAAATTTTGTTAGAATAACACAAGAGTGAACGAAGACTGAAATTCATAGAACTTCATATTTAGGATGAAACGGTACATCTGGACAAACTGATTGATTTACACTGTCGTTCTTAGTAAGTATATAAAAAGAGATTATCTGGCAGTTACACAGCGACCATAAGCAGTCCACAATGTAAGAGGAACTAGTAGGGATTTAGTTTTCAATACGCTTAATAAAAGCATCTTTTGGTTACATGGTGATTTATCAGAAGCACGAATGCGACGAATTAGTTGGTACTATGGGATCTTCCTCGATGAAAGGTTAACGGGAACGGTTTTCAGAAGACTGAATAAACATGATGAAAGGAATATTAAAACCAATCGAAGTGAAAATCACCCTGGACTTTATGTCCAAATATATAATGGATCTGACACGGAGACGAGTATGTGACAAGACTGGTGGTAAACTTCATCTTAACGGTGAGTCGGGGATTGGGCGCAACAGGAATATACAATTAGCAATGCAACTAGTGGGGCAATTGCAAGGAACTTCACGTTGAAGACAACGTATGCAGTGCTTATCCTTGTAAGCCATCTATACAGTGAAACATAAAATAGCCTAGGTGATTATAAGCACTACTTTCTACAACCGAAATATTGTTGAGTTTTACTAACCCTTCATTAACGGGCATGATGATAATCCAATAATATACGTACAAAAAGCGAACTGGTGATATTTACAAATTCGGTGTACGACTAAAGGATCATTCGGGATCAATAAGACTACAAAACCAGGGCCCGTAAAATCGTCATAAACACGAAGAAATAAAATGCCTCACCTGTAAAATAGTCTCGAAATTGAACGTCAAACCATTCCACAAAGTAAACTCACCACTGAAAGCTCCTGTTATCAACCGCCTCCCTTCAGGTGTCCACTACGAAATGGTAAGAAAAGTGTCTACTTACACAAACGCAATATATGGGGCATTTATTTTTGTTAGTAGATGTACGAACAGGCTTCGACATGACGCAATTCATGGGAGAGTCCATATAACTCCTAGGAGGACACAACTGACAAGTAGGAATAGCCACCATTTAATATTACCTTAGGACTCCACAAGTAATCCGGCTGAAGCATTGGACGGTCTAAGTCCCTACTGACCCAAATCCTGTTTTGAAGGTAATTGATGGCAGAAGCATTATAATCGATTGTTCTTCTGAATACTGCCTTCCTTGATTTACGCGCATCTGCCATTAGGTCAGACACATCTTTCTTCAAAGCATTTGGGTCGCCAGAAGGAGAATCCAACATCCCAAGGTTTTCCAGCATCGGTCTGGCGAAACTAACAGTTTATTAACGTGTTACAAACATGTAGTTCAATACGTAGTCCCCAAGGCGACAACGAACCCGCCAGGAAAAGCATTGACAGCAGTTAAACATAATGAAACCAAATTAGCGAAGCTTTGCAAAAGAGCTAAATGCGTGTATTTTCCTGAATATTAGGTGCCCAAGATTGCACACAACGTGCTACATATCCCTCCTAACTAATACCCAGCTTAGTTCTATAGAGTGTTGAAATTCAGTTTCAGTTTCAGTTTCAGTTTGGAAAGGACAGGAGGCTTGGTGGCCTGTGTTAGTCCTGGCAATGATGGTCTCTCAGCTGATCCAACTTTCTTTTGAAGGAGTCGACGGATGGAGCCTCAACCACGTGCTGAGGTAATGAATTCCACTCGTTGATTATTCGATGGGAAAGTCGGTAGTCAGCTGACAAGTAATTCGTTCGGGGCTTGTGAACTTTTTTGGAGTGTCCTCGTAGATTTTCTGTTTTGGAAGACAAGAAAAATGAGGGCATATCAGGTGCAAATTTGTCATTTAGCAATTTGAAAACTATAATCAAGTCACCTCTGATTCTTCTATATGACAGCGGGAATAGGTTTAGCTTGGTCAGTCTAGTACCATACGGGAGCTTCGCTATTCCGGGAATCAGCCTAGTTGCTGTTCTCTGAACTCTTTCCAAGAGTTCACTGTCTTTTTTTAGGCAGGGGTTAGCTGCTTGTATACAGTACTCAAGTTTAGGGCGTACGAACACTGTATACAAAGTCAGAAACGTTTTAGCGTCAAGATGCCTAAAAGCCCTGCGTATGGACCATAAAGTCCTAAAACCTTTGGCGGCTATTGCACGGCAGTGTGCAGTAGTCTTTAAGTCTTGACTAACGATGACGCCTAAGTCATTGTGTGCCTGAACAATAGGTAACTCAGTGTTATTCATCGTGTATGTATCTGTACCCTGATGGCCAATATGCATCACAATACACTTGGAAGTGTTTATCGGCAATTGCCAGGTTTGGGACCATTCAGATAATCTCTCCAGGTCATTTTGAAGTTCTAAGCTATCGCTCTTGCTTTGTATCGCTCTCCATATCTTGACATCATCAGCATAGAGTAAGACCGATGACGATAGTAGACGAGGGAGATCATTTACGTACAGGAGGAATAACACTGGCCCCAAAACTGTACCTTGGGGGACTCCACTAAGCACAGTTTCCCAGCTAGACAACTTGGAGTTCACCCTTACTCTTTGTTGACGCCCAACTAGGAAGCCTTTTATCCACATCAATAGATTGCCTCCAATCCCGACATTCCTTAGCTTATATAACAGCCGGTTATGCGGAACTTTGTCGAAGGCTTTGCTGAAATCGATGTAAGCTACGTCTATAGGTAATTTTTGGTCCTTAAGAGCGCACCAGCTTTCACGAGCGACTAATAAGTTTGTGAGACAAGAGTAACCTGTTCTAAAACCATGCTGCTTTTCCGAGAGGATCCGGTTTTCATCGAGATACTTTAACAGTTCCTTCCGAATAATCTTTTCTAAGATTTTAACAACCACACTAGTTAGGCTAATTGGTCGGTAATTCTCAGGCTTATGTTTTGTACCTGTTTTGAAGACTGGACTTACTATGGCGTTCTTCCAGTCTTTTGGTAGACGACCCTGGGTTACGGATAGATTAAAACATACACTTAAAGGGTTCGCAACAAAGTTAGCTAATTCCTTTAGTAACCTAGGATGCAGTTCATCGGGTCCAGTGGATTTACCTATGTCAAGCTTAACTAGCAGACCAAAAACATCGAGTTCTTCAATGGTTACGCTGTCCAGTGCTTGTGTGGGTGGATTTTCATGGACTGGTGAGAAGGGTGTTTCTATGGTGTATACATCGCTAAAGTATTTAGAGAATACTTGAGCTTTGCCAAAGTCATCCTCCACTAGTGATGTGGCAGTACTGTCTCCCCATAATGAAGGAACATTTCTTCTTCTTTTTGTCCTTTGGCTTATATACGAATACAAGCGTTTAGGGCATTCTATGGATTCCCTTACGATTTTCTCTTCGTACAGCTTTCGGGCCTTACGGAGGGTCGAGGCACAGGTATTTCGAGCCTTTTGATACTGAGATTTCGCCTCGTCAGTCCCCAGTAACCTAAATCTGTCCCACATTTTCCTTCTTTTACGGAGAAGGATGCGAACCTCCCTACTGAACCACGGTGGGGAGTTTCTCGGTCTCTTAGGTGTAGTCCAAGGGATGTGGGGGGTGGTAACTTTTAAGTATAAATTCCGGAATACGTCCCAAGCCGTTTCGATTGATGACTCTGGATCTAATTTCCAATCTACTAATGATGCTGATTTCATGATGTCTGCTATGTTTGCTTTCCAGACGTTAGGTCTGGATTGAGCTGAAGCGTACTCGTGATCGACAGTTATATGGAAGTCAAAGCTTAAAACTGCATGATCACTTTTGCCTAGGGGTGGCATGTAATCCAGGTTTGCAACATCATCCTCATAATGAGTCAATATAAGATCTAGTAAGGATGATGCAGAACCCGGGTCGTACCTAGTTGCTTCCTTCACGTGTTGCACTAGAGCACAAGTGATTATCGCATCAACTAGTTCCTGTTCGAAGGAGTTTGCTGACGATTCAGTCCGAAGATTTCCCCAGTCCACCATGGGTGCATTGAAGTCCCCTAAGATTAGACATCGATCACTTCGTGATAAAGTGTTGAGACTGCTTAGCAGGACCTCGTTTGCCTCACAGCTTGGACTGCGATAGATCAAACTAAGTAGTAACTCTTGTCCCCTGCATTTCAGGCGGCAGCAAACTAATTCATACGTCCCACTCTCATGGGATACACTGTCGATAATGGTGAATGGAATAGCATTCCTAATGAATAGAGCTACTCCCCCTCCTTTACGCGTTTGTATTCTATCGGCCCTTACCAATGTAAAACCATCGAAATCAAGTTCCCTACTATCTATAGACGGCGTCAGCCATGTTTCTGTGACTGCGATTATGTCTGGCCTAGTTGAGTCAATCTGTACACCTAGTTCCGGTAGCTTATTTAGTAAGCTCCGGGCGTTGGTATAACAGATCCGAAGCCTATTTAGGTGGCCTCGTGCTTCACCCAGAGTGGCTTCGGCATCATCCTCTGTCGAAGCCTCACAACCCGAAAATTTACAATTTTCAGGTCTTTTTCGCCAGCGTCTAATCTGAGCTGTAGTTCCTTTTCGGCTTCCCGTCTTTTAACACGGTCCGCCAACGGTAAGTCCTTACGGAGAAAAACTCCTGAACCCTTTAATTTGTGTCCATTTTCTAAGATTAAGTCGCGTTCGTTTGGGGATTTGAAAACGACTTTGAGTAGTCTAGACTGATTTGGTTTCAGATGCGCTAGATTTCCTAATCTATACACCTTTAGCAAGGTGACTCCGGGGATGTTTTTGGGCATAACTTGGTTGAGTAGTTGTTTTATCAACACAATGTCATGCTCAAAACGAGCTTTCGGTTCTAAGTTGTCACTCTCCTTGACTCTATGGAGAATGACTGATCTGTCGCTGTGATCAGACCTCGGCTTGTCGACCCTTTTGGTGGGGGTATGACTTCCTTTTACGTCATTTTGGCGTTTTTTTCTTACGACCCGTACCCAATCGCCAACGTTCTTTGGAGTGGTAACCACATTCGCGTCAGGCGTACTGTGGGATTCCGGAAGAGTCAGGACGACTTGGGAGATCGGGTCATCTTTCGCGCTGGAAACCGATCGAGCCTTGCGGTTTCGGCTTCCTGAAGTTCCCTTCTGGGTACCATTTTTGATACGAGGGACAGAAGAGACTTTTTTGCGCGAGTTTCTGGTTGTAACAGTCCTCTTTGGAGGATGTTCTTCCTCCTTAGTAGGGTGTGGGTCGGCAGTTTTTGGACTCACTTGGGCCTGCCTTGTGTCAATCTGCGTGTCGACAGATTGAGTTCTGACTGATGTATCCCGACCGCGCTTGCCGAGACACTTTTTTGCGGCATTTACTATTGAAATGGCCTCGGTTAGCAGGCTATTTGCATCCAAACAGCACTGTTGACATAGCCATACACATCCATTTTTACTAAACCGCTTGAAAGCTGCAGGTGTTAGATTCGTGCAAACATCGTGGTACCAACCTTTGCACTCATCGCACTGCATGCCGCTATCAACAGGATATCGACATCCTGGGCGGTGGCAAATGCTTTTGTTGCATCTTCCAGTCATTTTAGGATGCGAAAGTGAGTGTTGACTATAAGTAGAAAAAAAACTATAAACAGTTAGGACCAAAGTACTAACAGACACAATGGGAAAAAAAGGTACTCTGGAGTACCGACGATAAAACTATTTAGGATACCAAAGATGATACTCTAATAGAATACTTTAACTGAAAGAAATTCAATCAAAGTATAAAAACAGTAGTCTTGATACGTTAATAACGATCAAAACAATAGAATTTACTCAACGAGGAAAAATACCACTGTCCTTTTTAAATAGCTGTAAATAATTTCCCAAAATCAATAGTTTTCTAAGTGTTCGACATTGGATGCTGACCACATTGTTTTAAGTGGACTTGTTTAACTGAAGGCTTTCAGTCATGCATCCACACCAGATCACGGTACGATCCAGCGTGGGACACAGCTCCTACATTCGCTAGCCAGATCAGAGTAAACGCTTCTCGATATATTGATGTGTCAAATATATCTTTCCTACCTCTTCTCGTCTGACTTCTGATTTCAACTGGTTAGGGAACGCTTCGAACATAGGTGCTACTGGTTTAGAGTTGCAAAACTTCAAGACTAGTCGTATCTTCAGTGGTGAACCTGACGTGATCTGGTACACCAAACGAATAAACTGTGAGTCTGTTCCTTTTTGAAACTTCATTATCAATTGTTTTCCTTTATTTGATTTATAAATATTGTGATATACCTTTTTTCGGACATATTTTAATCATATATTTTTCGTTCTAATAATACTATGGCGAAACAGACACCTAAGGTTCTTAAGTTAAAATCTATTCCCCCACCTTCGATTCAGTTAAAGCCTTTTTGGCCTGACAATATCGAGTCCTGGTTCTGCTACGCAGAAGCTAACTTTTGCGGACACGGAATCACGGACTCGTGCACGCAATTCCACGCGGTAGTTAAGGCGTTACCGCGCGAATTTAACAGGTGCGTAACACCTAGTATGTTTCCTAGTGACGTTTCCAAACCTTACGAAAGTCTTAAACGATCAATTCTAAAACGCGGAGATCTAACCGACCGACAACGGTTAGACCAACTCCTCCATAACATCGACCCGCAACATGGTTCTGCGACAGACATATTGCTTAGGATGAGAGAAGTGATAGGTCAAAGAACCTTCGACGAAGGCCTATTCAAACAACTTTTCTTATCCAAACTCCCAAAACAGGTGCAGGCAGTTCTCGTCTCGTCCCAAAACAACGCCGTAGACGAACTAGCTGCATCTGCCGATCGAATTCTAGAAATTACCAAATCCACTAGCGCCGAGGTTTTTTCAGTCAAAGAAAAACCTCAAACGACTCAGACTGACATAGCCGAACTATGTCACACACTAACCCGATAGCTTACATTTCGTAATGACTGTAGTCGGTCAAGAACCGCGTGAAGAAGCTTTTCACGTAAGCGATCTGTCTCTCGTGGTCGAGAGACAGACAACCCCGACTGGTGCTGGTATCATAACCAGTATGGCAAATCTTCTAGAAATTGCAGGAAGCCCCGCAATTACCCGATCTCTAAGGCGACTGACACGAAAAAGAACTCGGGAAACTTCCAAGCCGGCAAGCGGTAACGGCAACCGTAGCCGGCGAACATAGCCGCTTCTTATACGTCACGGATGTGACCGCGAAAGTACGCTACCTCGTCGACACTGGCACAGAAGTTAGCGTTCTTCCAGCAAGTCCCAACGACAGACTTCGCGAGATTGTTTTAAGTTTACAGGCGGCAAATGGAAAGCCGATCGCTACATACGGCAAAAGGTACGTTTACCTTAACGTGGGTTTACGCAAACCCATACACTGCATTTTCGTTGTTGCAGATGTCTCTATGCCAATCATTGGTATAGACCTGTTACAATACCACAATCTACTCATCGACACACGTTCACGAAAGTTAATAGACGGAAACACTAAGTTATCCGTTTGCGTAACTCCTTTTTCTGGTTGCAGATTATCCCCAGTCACAATTAAGCACACCATAGACCCCCTACACCAATCATTACTCGACAAATACTCCGGGATATATCAACCGCAACCGAAATTGCCTTGTGTAACCAGCAATGTTACACATCACATCTCGACTACAGGACCACCTGTATTCTCGAAAGCCCGTCGACTCGCTCCCGAAAAGCTTAGGTTAGCCAAAAACGAATTCGACCATATGATAGACTTAGGGATAATTCGACCATCAAATAGTCCATGGTCATCCCCATTGCACATGGTCCCTAAAAAGGACAGCAACGATTGGCGGCCAACTGGTGATTATCGGCGTCTGAATGCTAATACCATTCCCGATCGTTACCCGTTGCCTCATATTCGCGATTTGACAGCTACCTTGAAAGGTACAACTGTCTTTTCAAAAATCGACTTAGTTAAGGCTTATAACCAAATACCGATGGCACCTGACGACGTTCCTAAAACCGCCATCATCACTCCTTTCGGTCTTTACGAATTCTTGCGAATGCCTTTTGGTTTAAGAAATGCGGCTCAAACCTTCCAAAGGTTTATCGACGACGTCTTCCGAGGTCTCAACTTCGTACATGCGTATGTTGATGACTGTCTAATAGCAAGTCCGGACAGAGAATCGCATCTCAAGCATCTGGACATTGTTTTCGATCGACTCCAAAGGCATGGCATCACTGTCAACATTCAGCAATGCCAAATCGGAACAAACTCCTTAGACTTCTTAGGACACACTATTGATACCCAAGGCATCCGACCCCTTAGGAGCAAAGTGGCGGCCATTCTGGATTACCCAGAACCGACCACGATCAAGCAGTTGCGAACTTTTAACGGACTTGTAAGTTTCTACAGACGGTTCATACCCAAATGCGCATCCCTTATGAAACCGTTAACCGACCAACTTCGTGGAAATGCAAAACAGTTAGTCTAGACGACACCGCTCGAAAAGCATTCTCCACAGTTAAGGAACACATCGCTAAAGCAACCCTGCTTGCTCATCAGGACACTCAAGCGCCCATTAGTATCGCCGTAGACGCATCCGACTCAGCAATCGGAGGAGTCTTACAACAATGGGTTAACCACTCTTGGCAACCTTTAAGATTTTTCTCGAGACGGTTGCTAGACGAGGAATC